>NW_010407516.1:152658-153876 GCF_000710305.1 Buceros rhinoceros silvestris | reverse complement strand
CATTCTGGTTTGCACTGTTATTTTGTATTTTTAAAAGTTTTTTCTGCTAAAGTTTTAATTGAACATAGATAATAGCTGAGAGCTGGTAACAGTTGCCTTTATTAAAGCTTGTTAGAGTTACACTTTGAAGCTATTTGAAAAGAGAATGCAAAACTATTTTATAGTGTTCCTAGCATATATTCACACATAAGCAATGTATTATCTTTTTTCCTTCTTGCCAAGTCTAGAAGCTCAGTCTGGGCTTTGAAACACAAGCCCTGGATACACATGCAAAACCCATGAAAGGGCAAGGGGAGTAAAGCTCTTGAACTGGCCACACCCATTAAAATGCCCTTATATCCCATTATTTCATTTTTATTTTTAGATGACATTATAAAAATCAGTACTGAAATAATCATTAAAAGAGTTAATGTACTTAAAGCCTAAGAACTGTTGTACCGTGACTCTATGTCACTGCTTCATTAGCGAATCCAGTGAACTCTAAATTGGCAACACACATTTTCTTCATGAAAGTAATCCTGTTGCTGCTGCTAATTATTGATCCCATCTGTGCTTGCAAAGAGAAGGAGTGGAGATTCAGCTAACAAGTTTGTGAGGGAATTTTTAAAACAACCTTTTACCCTTTGCACAGCCTCACTGACCCTGCTGAAGGCACAACGTTCCTCTTCCAGCAGCCCCCTTGGCTTATTTCCTCCTTAGTTCGGCAACAAGGGAGAAAGGTGCTATTGGAGCTGACCTGATCTTTGCCAGCCCACGACTGTAGCAAAATACCTGAGACGTTGCCAAACAATTTGCTCTAGCGTTTCCCTTCTTTCCCGCCCGGAGGTGAGTTGAGGAGAGGCTGACTGCGCAGGCACGGTTATCAGGTAGGCAGTCGCTCTGCCCCTGCAGTTTTCAGCGATCTGAGCATCACCACCTCAGGAGTTCCATACTGGTGATCAGAGGCATTGCCACAGTTAAGATTATTTCCCTGTTGTGTTAAGGTTTCTGTGAGGTGAAGAAGAGTCTGCACCTTGCACTTTGTGTGGTTTAAGAGCAGGTGCATTAGCCCTCCTTCATAAACTCCTCCTTATATCCTAGGGGAAAAAATGCTACTGCTGTGATCCCTTCCTTGAGATCAGGAGAAGCCTGCAAACCAACCAGGACCTTCAGGCACGGATGCTGCACAGCCACCGTTTTGGCAGCCGCTGGAAAGTCTGGGGGGCGAAAAACCTGAGG
>NW_010407516.1:150195-152609 GCF_000710305.1 Buceros rhinoceros silvestris | reverse complement strand
CCAGGATCTTCAGGCACGGATGCCGCACAGCCACCGTTTTGGCAGCCGATGAAAAGTCTGTGGAGCGAAACACCTGAGTCCCTTTGAAAATTTTCTAATTGTGAATGAGACTGAAACGGGAGCAGAGGGACACAATTACAATGATGGAGTCAGGATTTCTTGGGGACCCAGTGCTGGAAATTTCTGGGTTTCCATATTCATTGTCCCCAGAGCCACCCGTTCAAATCAGTGCTGAGCTGGCCACCTTCATAAAAGTGTAGGTTTACTCCTCTGTTTACTTTACTTTGTATTCCCTCAGGCCCTTAAAAACTCAGACTTGTTTGGCGAGGCGTATTTTAGAAGTTAAATGCTAAAACACTAGGAGGAGTGAAAGGAAGGTTTAAATGCTCTCTTACAACCTTACTGTGCCAGGGCCATCACCAGCCACTCCTGGATTGTAAGATTGTGCTGCTAGGATGTTGTACCTTTAATTTAGATTTGTTAAATCTGTGGCTTAAGCAGTGAATCCAACTAACCTTACAGCTTTGTGGCCTCTCTATTTCCCTCCCAGCCTGGCTGAACTGCAAAGATCTCCAAAGAGCTGCTTATTGCTCTGTGTCTGAGCTCAGCTCCGTTCTCAAACTGGTGTTCAATGCCCACATGTTTACGTGTTAGTGGAGAGGCCGTGTCAGGGTGCCAAGGTGGGAGCTGCGTCATGTGAGCATATATGCTCCACATTTTGTACAAAAAGAAGACAACTTCCAAATCAGTCACTTATATGAGTAATTTCCTGACTTTTCTTATTGGAGGGGAAGTTAAGAAATGTCTTTGTTTTGAAAGGCCCAGGTCTGTTTTCAGCGTGTTGAGTGGCAGACTAACTTTTCAGCATATTATGGACAATGAGCATACCAGGACCAGCATCAGCAACCTCTGCAGGGCACACCCTCTCCAGATGCTCCAAATAGGAGTGATGAAAGGGAAGGAGAATGATCAGCTTCCACAGATTTGTTTCTTGGTTTCTGCATCTGGTATGTGCCTATCTTTGGGTTTTGCCAGTAGGCATGGCAAGCAGAATACGTGTTCTTTGTCTTAACCAGAGGACAGATCGTATGACTGCACTCCTCTTTCCTCAGGAAATCAGGTTAAAACTACCTGACTGTCTGGCATCATCTTTGACTGTGAAATAAGCTCCTGTCCTTGTTTTATTTGAGTAATTCCAGATTTAGCTTAAAGGTCCTGCCTTACCTCCCATGAGGTGGTGGTGACAGATATGAGTCCTTTTGAGCAAAATGCTTAAGTAGATTTCTAACCAAAAGCTTGCAAGTAACATCATCAATCACTCAGCTGCTCCTCACCCTCTCCTAAGGGCAGACTGTCCAGTCGTGCTATTTCCAGTCCCATCCACTTTCAAGCCAAGAAGAAAGCTGACACCCAGTTTAGGGCTTTGTCCTGTGCAACTGAAACCAGTAGGTGTTTGGTCCTTGCTTTTAGTGAGTCTGTAAGTGAGCTGGTAGGTATGTGCTTTGACTCCATCTATTTCCCACCGGGCGATAAAACTTACCGTTCCTGCTTTAGGAAGGATGATCTCCTCTCTACCCCACTGGTACCTAGTGATGAGAAGAAATGGGGAGAGAGAAAGGAAGCAGATGAGAAAGCTCTCCGACAGAGCATAAATCACTGTATTTCTGTTATGAAACCTCCCTAACGCGCTAGCCAGTTTCACTAATACTTTTCACTTTGGTAGCAACTACCACTCAGAAACCCCGAGAGTTTAGAAACTCACCTTAATGTTAGCCTTGATACCTTCGATTCTGCAAGATGTGTGCAGAGACCAATGAAAAAGAAAATTCGAGATATGTCAAAGATGATTGTTCTCAGCGTTTGTGGCAGAATAAAAAATGTTCCTCAGGACTTGCAGGTCTACTTTCTGTGTCTCATCTACAAGACCTTCATCTCACATGTTATTCCTTGTAAATCTTTATTCTAACAGATGTATGTGAAATTAAAGCTCTTCCTTCTTCAGCTGATAGACTATAAAGCTAAATACAATAAAAATCTGCAAACAATTGACAAAAAGTACAGGAAAATTTATTCTTCCAAAGGAAAACAGCTTAAATGTTGCAGAGAAAATAGTGCCTTCTTTCTTTTTGAAAAGTAATCTTCATCTGAACCGCATACCCTATTCACCATGTTGTCTTCATTTCTGTTTGTACGGAAATTTCAGAATAGTTATTCTGGGAACATTTTTGTTACAATTTCAGCTGAAGGAGTGGGCTATAATTTACAAACTTTGAGGAATTATTACCCAGCTGTGTTTTAGTTCATTTTCAGAAAAGAAGGGATTATGTTTATATATAGCAGTCTTTATATAATTAATGTTAATTTGCACATGTTAATGAAGATGATTATTAGGAAAGCATTGTAGTTTTGTTCCT
>NW_010407516.1:148719-150118 GCF_000710305.1 Buceros rhinoceros silvestris | reverse complement strand
CTTGCTGATTTTGACAGATGAGTTGAATAACGTTCTGCTGTAATCACTGCAACAAAATTTGTCCGTATTTTTTCTAAGCATTAACAATTATTTTACTAGGGGGTTTTTAATGAAGCCAAGGCACGATGGCAGACTCTTAAGTGGGCTGCCAAATAGCTTAATGTATTTTCTTGTACATATTGCTAGTACTCTGGAAAATAACATTAAACATGACTTGCTACTAATGAGTACTAATGACAGACATTTTTGGGGCCGTAAATCAGTCCACAGCAAAATATTCTGTAAGCCTGACCCATGCTTCCTTAGTTCACAACTTCCAATATCTCTTCTACTGTTGTTTTAAGGTAGTAACACTAAGGGTAGAGACCAGACACTGTCCTGCCTCAGAAATCAGCTGAAGCAGTTAGTACTAATGGGAAACAGCTTAAAGAAGCTGTATATAGCTATTGTACCTGTGTGCATCCCAAAGGGCTGCTCCGCCTGGGAGAAGAGCCTGTGCACGTGCATATAAACAACCAGTAGGGAAGAAGGGGCTGGCATCGTCCATCTCAACTTCCTACAAGTTACGAGTTCTCTACTCCGCGTACACTAGTTCTTCTGGGTAAAAGTGACCCACCGACACTGAGCCACAAGTTTGTAACGTCCATGCAGACAGCAATCTTCGGATCAGGGGATCAAAGCTTTCAGGAGATTCTCCATGTTCAGATGAATCCTTCCATTACCACAAGCTCTTTTTCTTCATTTGTGTGTTCTTAACCACTAAGTGATTCTCAGTAAATTATTTGTTTGCTGCAGACAGCTTTTGCAACTCTTCTGTGTCTTTGAGCTTTGAGCCTCTAGCAGTCTTGCCTTGGAGAGGCTGCATAAATTACTAGTTCTAAGATACCTAGGTTAGTCACCACTTCTAACACATAACTAATACCTATCATAGGTATACTATAAATATGTAATGCTGCATGTTCATACAGGCCACCAAACTCACCACAGGAGGTACAGGTGCCTGCTAGGCGTCACTCATATGTTTCCAGGTGGAACAAGCCATGTTCCCCTCTGTGCTGGTGCAGGTGCTGAGTGATTTGTATGGGAGTGGGTTTACTGAATCACATCTCATTCCTTGGTCCCCTTGTGGAGCCAGCACATGTAAGTTAATGTGTTGGGGTTCATCGCCCTCTGGGCAGCAACAGAATTGTTTGCCAAGTTCCAAATAGTCAAAAATGTGTAATTGTCTTGGCAACTGTGAAGGAGTGAAGCTATCGGTATCATTGAGGCAGTCATTTAGGGAGTGTACAGTTGGCACAAGCACAAGAGCCTCTTTTGTCTACAGGATATCTGCTTTTATTGGTGGGAATAATGGATCTAGGACCAATCTCAGAGAAGCAGATAAGCTTAAAAAAAAAAA
>NW_010407516.1:147143-148614 GCF_000710305.1 Buceros rhinoceros silvestris | reverse complement strand
AAAAAAAAAAAAAAAAAAGGCACTCTGAAAACCATCAGAGGCCAGTACACATAGGACTATGGCATTCGTTAGGTTCAAGCAGAACCGCACCGAAAAGATACCTTTAATCAGGCGTAATGTCTTTACAAAACTTGGCAAAGGTTTCTTCTGCTGTTGGTATTCTGTGTAGATCCCATACACGGTACAAGCCCACCTTACTTTGTTACAGTATTGTAATTTGGTAAGCATTAATTAGCTACAGGCCAACAAAGTAAATGCTTGAATCACCATCCGTTTAAAACACGCTGGAAGGTGACTGTTCTTTCATTCACAGGAGGAAACCGAGTGTCCTTCATCTCTCTCTGTTATCAAAGAGAGGACAGCAGGGGAAACTCTAGAGGATGATTTCTCTCCACCTGAGGATCTGTCTTCTGATGAAGAATATTATATTGAAGAAAACAAAGCAACCCAGTTCAGGAAATCAGGCAGGAGGCGCATAGATGATATCAAAAAGGCGTTTTCAAGGGAAAATATCCAAAAGACGAGACAAAATTTTGGCAAGAAGGTAAAAAGGCTTCGAACTAGAATAGTGACCCCTGAGAGGAGAGAGAGGATCAGGCAGTCAGGAGAGAGACTGAAACAGTCTGGGATAAGGATCAAGAAAACCATTTCACAAGCTGCCCCAACAAAGGAGACATTCAAGATCCATAAAAAAAATAAAGAACGAACAGGAGCTGAAGGTCAGGAGGGGATCCAGGAAGCCAGTGTGCATATCACCTCTGAGCTCGCAGCAGCAGAGCCCTTCACTGAAGAAATCTCTTACTCAGAAGTGATCACTAAGGTAAAGAAAGACAAGAATGGTGCCACAAAAGGTGCTTCCCAGTCAATTGAAAAAGGAGTGACAATCCCAGAACTCGTTCTTAAGCAGGAAGTAAAAGAAGGAGGAGAAGGAAGCGATGATGTCCCTTTGCTAGACTTAAAGCCATCAGCATTAAGAATCAATTAGCAAACAGACCATACCATCCTTTCCGAACAAGAGGTGATGCTGTACGTATTCACTCAGTGTGTGAACTGTGCCGTATCAGAAAACATGTGTGCGTGGTGATCTGTCATTTACATGGGTGTCTGTAGTGGTGTCTCCCTGACAAAAGCCAAGCCGTGCGAACTGAATGAAAGGGCTCCCCCTCTGTCTTGCAGTGACAGCCATCACTGACACAAATGGAACTCACGTGTCAAAGGGAGATGGACATCTGCTGTATTTTCAAAATTGATCTAGCAGTCATTTTACAGCCTAGTCACTCTTTTTAGTTTTATGTACAACAATATAAAAATTATTTCTATTATCTTATATCAGCTCCTCTAATAGAACACACAAACAAACAAACAAACAAAGCTATTCCTGTTAGCAAGAGGAAGAACTATGGAAAATGTCCATTTAGCTATACGAATCTTTTTGTTTAAGGGCTCTCAGTGAAACTGCAGGAGGAGGAAA
>NW_010407516.1:134369-147023 GCF_000710305.1 Buceros rhinoceros silvestris | reverse complement strand
CTGCTGTATCCGTGGTGTGACAAAATGTGCAGGAATGATAGGGGTTTTGAGTAAACTGAAAAGAGAAGCTCCTGAAATGAGTAAAGATTATTTCCAGAGTGCTGGAAGAAGAAGGTTGTCTGTATGTAAGCAATGCCTTTTCTTTTTTGAAGTTTGGAGTAAGAACAAAAAAGTAGAAGAAACATTAAATATGGAATAGCAGAATGAAAAGAGAATCAGGTATTGGATTCATGTTTTGGAAATAACATGATTGTGAGAAGGACGAGGGTATGAAGCAGTAAAAGAGGAATAAAATTCCTGTGCGTGTTCTGAATAGAGAAAAAAAAGAGAATATTGTAACTGAAGTTTCCTCGAGATCTTTCAAAGAATTGTTACTCTATCCAGAGGATCATAGGGCTCATGAACGTAACTGACCAGACAAAGGAATTGTTTTGTTTTTCTATTCTCTGTGCTTTTTCTGAGCTTCACTGCAATCAAAATCTATTCTACCTAGCTGCTGCAGCTGCCAATCCATAATCCAATTCTTTGTTTCCTGTCGTCATTGATATCGACCAGCCACAGCCTCAGGGATTATGAGACAGACACCCTTTGGAGTATGGAATGCTGTTTATTTGCAACTCTCAGGAGCCAGTGCACTGACATCAGATATGTTTGTAAACACAACCACTACGCTGACATGGGGTGCAGGACTATATTGCTCTTTTCACTGTTAAACGAAGTTGCCTTCAAAGCACTTATCTAACACAATGTTAGTCATTACTATCTGTGTGAAACTTGTACCATATTGCCAAAAGCTGTATGATTGTATGTAATATCTCAGATCCATTTTAACAGCAGAGCACAACTTGGTTATCTATATACGTTGTTTGAGGACTCCTAGCTAACTGTTAATCTATAACTCAAATATAATTAGTTTGATTTCAAATATTCTGCCTGCCAGTTCTTTCATTTAGTCTGGTGTGCATCACGTTTGAATTGACACAGCTTTAGCAATAGTAACTAGGGAAACTAGTTACTGGTTGGAGAAGGTCAATGTTATATTATGTCAGTGACATTTCAAATCAAATTAATATCATCAGATTGGAGCAGCAACTCCAGTGAATGGAAGGGTGGGATAGGGCAACAGAGGGAGACAGGGAGGGGGAGACATTTCTTTCAACAGTAAATTGTACATCTCCACTGTACTGTAATTACATGCAAAAAGAAAAAAAAGGTTTTGCTTATAGGATAGATTGATGGTTTTGTTTGGTTATTTTTTTACTAGTTATAGAAAGTGTTTTCTAGAACCAGGTGACTGTATGTTCTTCTACCAGTTCCATATAAAACATAGCTACCGTCAGGGAAATACTGTACAATTTGTCTGGTTCTTCTGTAACATGGCCTGCTTTCTGTTCTGCAGGATTTGACATTTTCACGAACTGACAAACAGGGTTTAGATATTGAAATGAAAATGTCAGAGTTCAAAGAAGCTATTGCTTTGCATTTTTATTCAGTAGAACACTAAGTGCTAGAACATAATTGCCTATAGATTTTCTTTATATAGCATTTAATTTTCTCATCTTACTTGACAAAGAAATGAAGTGATGCAGTTTCCATGGAGCTTGTCATGTAACACTGCATATAACCTCTATCAAATACGTATTTTTTAATGTATACTTCCAACTTCAATTGTTCAGAGGATGATTTGTTTTCGCATCAAGTAGTGAGTTCTTCAGGTGTGCAAAGTATTTCAATGTACGCTCTTCATTTTAAGTAAGTTATTATCAATGTTGCTGTCTTGAATTTTGCATGTACCAGGAGATCAAAGTTAATTTACTCCATATCCCCTCATACAGGTGGGGATGGGAGAACACTACGGTTTACAACCTCAATTTCTGTGCAGCATCACAACCTTTCCCTGCTTGAAGTACTCTTTATCTTTTTCATAATTTCCAAGAAAAAATTACCTTCAAGCCCAATCCTTCAGCCCTCTCAGAAACACAATTTTCAGTGAAATCAGTTGGTGTACAGCTGTACTGGTGTATATTTTTTGAACAGGTGGCTTCACTTGGTAACATAATCTCACCAGCACCCCATGTGAAACAAGTGCTGCTCCTGGCTCTGTGGGAGAAAGGGACCCTGTCCCTGTCTGCTTGGTTTTCCAGGAAGAAATCTGGCACTTTTTGCTTAGTCGTGGGTAGGAGTGTGAATACAAAACTTCCTCTTGGAAAGAGCCTTGCATTGCTAACTGCAAAGTCAACTGGTTATGGGAAAGAACCAACTACTTTCTTAAACACCAGCTGAAAAGAAATTGAAGTGTTTATACAAAAACCGAAAGTGTTTACAAGGAGGAAAAAAGTGATTAACAAAGCATTCACTGCAAGACCTTCTTTCATAACATCCCACAGCAATTTCTTTTGCATTGTATTTGTGCTAGTGAAAAAAGCCAAACACATTTTCTGCCAAAAGCTGTCTGTCTGTTAAAAGAGCAGTAGCAATCACCCTTCAATTACAGTGTAAACAGCAATGGTGGCAACACACAAAAATTACTTCCAACAATTTCAGGAGAATCTACTCCCAGAAGTGGCCTGTGTGTCTTCTACTTTTCTTTTCTTTTTTTTTTAACCTCAACTGATGCAAAATGCAGAATGCAAAGCTGTTAAGATGTTTCAGTGTGCAGGATTCAGGCAGCAACGCCAATGGAGCACATACTAATAGAGTCAAACTGGTGTTCAGACGTGCTTGATCTGGGAAGAGTTTCAAAACTAATGGGCGGTCACGCGTCTTCCTTGTAACGGGATATAGGTTTAGAAAAGAGCTGCTATGTGCAAAGGCCACTTCTTGTGCAAAGAGAAGCTCGTCCATTTGTACAACTTCTATGATCATTTGCATAAACAAGTGATGATTCAAGGGGATGGCAGCACCCGTTTGTAAAACCACCCAGTAAGTTTACAAATGCAAAATCAAAGCAACTGTGCTTTGGAATACATGCAAACAATCATAAAGTTTTACCATACATTTAATTCACTTGTCATTACAGCTTTGATAATGCTATGGATGATTAAGTTTTTAACCACAAAATCAAACTGAAAAATAATTATATCTTATTATGAAGAAGTCTTGTATTAAGAAGAAAACATAACTCCTACAAAAGAACCACCATAAATGTTAGAGCAGTTGTCATTATCATAAACATTTTTCCCTGGTGTTTTCATTATGAGCTAGTTTATTATATTCTCACTTGCTTTATAACAGTTACCAAATTTTACACCTGTGACTGTTTTCTCTGTGATATTCCCACATTAAATACATTTTGCATTTTTGCTGTGAAGAGAGTAAACCGATCTATGTGTAACTCAATCTCCACACATCACTTGTTAACTGCCATACTCCAATAAGCAGGTAGCCACCACTTTGTCCATAACAAGAGAAGTCCTACTGGCTGCAGATTGACCTTCTCAAGTGGTTCTTTCTTTATAGCTATATCTGGTCATCCTTATTTTGAATTGCAGAGCAGTGCAGCCCCCCGTAAAGTCCAATGATCAGGATTCTGCACTGTTTTCAGAGACAAAGAGAAAATGTATGTCTGATCTGTTCTTCGAGGCTTTTTGTAGACAGGGCAGGAGTACATACTTCCTTGTTGCTTTTTTGGGTCAGGTAGAGCTGTCGTGCTAACAGCATACACATGGACTACAGGAAGACTTGTGAATAGCACCTGAGAATGTTAAAAGAGACACCGGGTTCAGCATTAGAGAAGCAGAATAGGGTGTCTGAACTCTTAACACTATAATCTAGGTTCAGTGATGACCTCCAGCAAAAGCACCAGCACCTCAGCAGAGGTACATGCGAGAACACAAGTCCTACACTCACTACTACATTGACCCTAACTTGAAGCCAGTGGCAGTTCAGGGGCAACATATGTCAAGAACCCTGAAAGGAACAGAAAGCAGCAGGAACATGAAAAACTGCACACCATGGACATAGATGAAAAATGACTGGGTAGTTCTAGGGGCGAGAGAGACCACTGCCTTTTTTCCCATCTTTTGCCCCTTTGGCCATTGTTCTCCATTCTTTCCCCATCTCCTGTTTCCAGAATGGCAGGACTGGAGCTACAAAGGTCAAGCTGCATTTAGTTGATGTTAGCTACATTACTTCTGCACTGCTGACAGTGGAACTTCAAAGATCCAAGGTGCCTCTTGGGTATTTGTCCAGACTAGATCTCCTCAGGCCTTCCAGCAATGTAAAGTGTTTATTGGCAGGGGTAAAAAAAAAGACCCAAACCCAAGAGCATCATGAAACACTCCAGAGCTTTACTTGAGTAAAGTCCATGTTTGAAGGTGTCTTTTCACAAAGTAGGCAATGGCTGTCACCAGAAGCTACAGCTGGCAGGGTTGGTTTGGAATATTTTGCTCTCATCCAGACACAGAAGTGTTTTACCTACAGAGAGGAACTCCAATTCCAGGACAGCTATCACTGGTTTGGAAAAAGTTTACCAGTCCAGACAATGGCAGCTTTCCCTGAGCAGTGACCACAGCATCTAATCAGTGCTCCATAGCTAGTTTTAAATCTGCTTAGTCACATCAGTAAAATGTAACTCCATGCATGGATAACTGAGCATAAGCCCAGAACTAATACCCTTTCTCCTATTCAAAAACAAATGCCAGGGATTTCTAGTTACCCAAACACTGACTTCCACAGCAGTTGTCATCAAACCCAGTCCTGGGCTGTGGAAGTTGTGATAGGGTCCCACTTGGTCAGCCAAAAGAAGGCTGACTATGGGTTGCACTATTTTATTCAAACGTAGCTGTGCTTCTAGGGCCCTGAAGCCAAGGAGCCCAGCACCTGGTCTGCTTTAATGCAGCGCATCCTAAATTCATTTTCTGACAGAAGTCTTTTTGTTCAGTTCTGGTGGGTAAACACCCTGTCCTCTTCCTAGACCTGCTAGTGTTTTACTTTCTTAAAATCTGTTGTGAAACCACTGTTGCAGGCACTCAGTATAGCCCCTGGTGTTCTCTGAGCACACCATATTACACCACAGTCAGTCATGCTCACTTGAGCCTTACCTTTGGTGATGACTCAACCAGCTTACTGTTTCTGCGGTCCCAACCTGCACCTTCGAGGAAAAGGCCATATATGTAAACGCCTCCAATGTCAGCAGGAGGAGGGCCAGCAACGTCTTCTTTCATCATCTTAGTCACTTCATTGTGCAAAACAACACTGTCGAGTGCCCACCCTTTTGCTACATTCATGCGAGTTGTCTCTTGCCTCATAGCGGTTAGGAATCCCTAAGGAGATTGAACATAGAGCATTGTAAAATACTTGAACTTACTATTTCAAACTTTTCCCCCTATATAATAGTACAATCAGCACTATAAAACTTCGTCCCACGTAATTTTATCTGCATTTGGAACTAAACTCCGTTGTGTAAAGGCAGTGCTTTTCTACATTTTCCCAGCACCATGCATTCTTACACACTTGGTGTGCACGTGTTGGTGCTAGCAAGCCGCCAGATTGGCTTCTTAGGAAGCTGCATGTATAGCTCACCTCACATGCCTGCTTTACCATCAGCCAGATGGAGGGAGCTTGCCAAGGCTGCCAGATTAATGTGTTTTGTGAGGTTCCAGATACAGGTAATTGCTAAGCCACAAATAATGTTGGTATTTTGTGGGCTATATTACTCACCTTTTCTAACACCAATATGGTGAAATTACTTTTCAGTCAACAAATCATGAAGCATTTTACAGAATACAAAGGAAGCGCAAATGGGACTTGCGCAATTAAATAGTGAAACGCCTCTGTCACTTTGCTCAGTGCAAAGCCTTAAGAGACTACAATAACAAACTATTGTAGGCACCAGCAAGATAAACTCACAGCACTTCAGCGGCACAGAATGACACTCACTCTGTGTTCTGAAGAGCTGTAACCTCAGGATACAGCTACAAACTATCACAAGACAAGCCAGGCTGAAATGCTAGTTAGCTTCTCTCAAAACTGTCCATGTGCACGCACGCTTGCAGTTCATGGGAAGTACCTTAGTCCTAAGAGACAGGAGGTTATCTACTGCTCTGCACTTCCAGCAGACGTGCTGTGGATGTAACTTATTTTACCCTGTGGAAACCCATTTGCATAGCCATGAGGTGAATGAATTAAACACAAAAACTGAAGATGCAAGAGCAAGAAAGACTTACTGAGAAGGACAACTAGGAAGGAAGAAGTTTCAGAACAGATTTCAAAGCAGAGAAAGAAGGTATCTGGAGACAGGGATGGGGAAGATACAGAGCCACACGGGGCACACACAAAGGTGGGTATTAGAGATCTCACAGCACAGCTAGGAAGAAACCAGGAGAAATGAGGGAACTGAGTAAGGTTTTTGTTTTTCTCCAGTATCTGCAATGCAGGATGCTCTGTTAGAGCCAAGGGGATGGAAAAAAGGGGTCAGATGTGAAAAATGAGCACATTGGTCTACTGAATGCAGGGGCCAGTCTCTGGCTGCTGAGTCTGGAGTGCTTGTTGCACACGCTAAGGACTTTGTAGCCTTGCAGTGCCCTTCAAGTTACGAGAACATGAGATGATAGTCACGAACTCAGATGTTTTGGTTAACTGACATGGTTGCTTCTCATTAATATCATTCCAGAGACCTCAGCACAATTGTTTTAAAGAGGTTTTGTGATAGCACAGATAATTGTAATTGCGTTTGAAGTAGTTGAGGACTCTAGCGTATAGCTAAGGGAGACAGGATTAAAGGCCAAGTTCTTCTGTCAGAAATGCCATTAAATGAAAGCAGAATCCTTGTAGTTAATTTGTGGAATTTTAATTTGCAGAAACATGCTAGTACCAATAGTTTAAAATACACGAAATGTGCACTGCAGAAGGCCCCAGAGGGCTACTGGTTCCCAGATAAAGTGAAATATTAAAGACAGAAGAGCCTGAAGAGGACAGGACAGAGCAACGACTGCATTAAGGGAATCAGTTCAAAGGCACTGTGGAAACACTAGAGTAAAAGTAAGCTTGGAGCTGTGAGTTGTCTTCAGGGATAAGATTTAGACTGCAAAATGTTCTTACAGAGATGGCAGGACCTATACACTGTCTGCAGTGGGACTTGTAACACTTTTCTCTTCATTTGAATGAATCCCAGACAGCCTGGGAGCTGGAGGCCCAGCTGGCTATCCCAGAGTGGGTAAACGGCACAATAAGCAGCAAGAAAGAACCAAGTGGCTTGAGGTACCGCTGTATGACTGAGGGCTCACGTCCCCCCAGACCCCTGTTTCAGGGGTGTAATGGTCCACTTAGCAAGACATTTGCTTTGATTTCTGGTAAGCTTTGCCATGTTGGTTTTTTTGTTTGTTTGTGTGTGGGAGTTTTTTTGAGGGAGCATGCTGAGATTTCAAAAACAGGGAAAACTCTTCTTTCTTCCCCTGCCTTTTCCTGAGCTTCTCCCTGGCCTGCTCACAGAAAGCTGCTGAGATTTTGTCCCTTTGCCTTCTAACGACACATGCAAGGTAACTCTGAACCTTCTAGTGAGGGAGAAGCAGGCATCCGTGGAAGCTATGACAAATATGGAAATCTGTTAAGTCTGTTGCTTTCACACTCATATTCTCTCCTTTACCTTGCTTAGGAGTTCCTTGTTCACAATTTTTACAGCAAGAAAATTATGGAAAGTTTACTAGAACTAAGTGCGCACTGAGGAATGGAGGCATTGTACTTCTTATTGGTATTCACATTGCTCTGGCATCTGAGGGCCTTAGAAATCGGCTGAGGGTTCATTATGCTAAGTACCATACAACCAGAGGGACTGTTCTGCCTCACAGGGCTTCAAATCAATATACGGGACAAGCAACAGCAACTGGAGACAGAGATGCAAATAAGGAAACAATATCAGCTACAATATGGAAATTGGGGGATGGAAAGGAGATATGCATAGTGTCACATTTTTTTGAGGAAAAAATCCAGTAACATCAGATTAATGTTCAGGAGGGAAGAAGATTCATAGCACTTCTTGTTTTGTCCACCCCAGTCATCTCGGCCCGGTGCAGACACACGAAGGGAATCAGGTTGCCTTTACACAGAAGCCCGAGCCTGCTCCCTTTTGGATCTCTATAAATAAAGATTAACTTCTGTGAAATTACTGAGTTTATCCTAGTGTATAAACAGACCAAGAGAAGGCAGAGTTGGGTCCTACATTATTTTTTACTGCCAGAATGCCTCATTCTCCCAGTGCTATAAATCTACATCATTGTCTTGTGTTATCCATGGAATTTATCCATTGACTCTACAGCAAACAGTGAGATCTATGCAAGAGGGCAAATTACAGATTACTTACTTAGGAGCTGCATTTCATTTCACCAATGAAAGCAATTTTCTGACGATTTCTCAGGTATTACAAACAAGCCGTTAGAACGGCAGCACTAATACTTCATCACCTCAACTTGCTCGAGAATATGAAAACCTATTTTCTTAACATATGAAATACTGATTTTAAACACAGCGGCTTGACTATTAACAAAATAATAATTAATTACATAGAAAAGGAGTCTTTGCTCAGGTAAATTTCTTGTAGAATGAGCCATTCCCATATCCCGAGTTACAGAAAATGGGGACTACAACAACAACCATCTGATTCTTAAGCTTGTGATTGTCAACACAAATAAATTTTTAAATCAGGTAAGCACATCTCATTCATGGATTTTTTTTTTCTGCACACTGTGTGTTCAGGGACTTTTAGAACTACGTGTTATGAAGTCTTTAATTTTTTTACTTCTGGAAGCTTTCTCAGTTACTATGGTCTATTAAATCAGAACTTCTTTGGGAACATTTTACTCTGATTATTTGGCAATTTTTTGAGAAATCCTTATATATATGGACCTAAAATTGTAGCATGTCCAATTTGGGCTAGCAAAATTTCAGAACTGACACAACCCAAATCACCAAAATGCCAGCGAAAATGGGCAGTACAAAATCTCTATCAGCTCTTGCTCATCTGCAGTGCAAAAGCAAACAACAAAACCAAAAGCCTATTAGGGTTGCACCCTGGTAATTGCTGAAGTTCCTTAGGAATATTTCAGAGTGCCGTTATCAATGTGTCACTAACAAACCACGTTTGGAAGCATAATCATTTTATTAAAACTACTGCTTCTCCCCCTCATCCTTTTGCTTGGGAACCCTTTGCTCAGGGATTCTGTGAGCACACTTCTGTGCTAAGAAGTGGTATCGGCAGACAGCTGACACAGACAGGAGAGATGATAGATGGGTATTTCCCGGCAGCACTCCTAAAGAATATTTGCCACTGCTGCTTTCTCTATTCTAGGCAGCTGTTTCAGCTAGCTTTTGCATTGCTAACAAGTACCGAGATTAAAATAGATCTTTAAAATAGCTTTTCACTAAGGCTTCACAGAAACCTGTTGGCTGGATGCTCTTGCAATGACTCACTTCCACAACTCCTACTTCCCACAAACATCTGTGAATCATAAAAAGCTTTAACGAATGTGGATAGCTGTGCAAAGAAACTGCACATCATCTAGGTATGTATACTTTTATCTCTGTTCTCAGCTGTTTCCTTTTTTGTGTTGCATTTTGTGCCAGGTTTTTATTTCAGATGGCGCAGGCGAGAGGCTGTATTTTTTATGTCTCTGCAGATCAAGTCTGGCACAATTCTAGGGTGGTATAAATAACATACCTTCCATTTCAAGGAACTGATTTGCAAGGATTGAGAGCCAAGGCCAAATCTCTTCTTCCTATGTCAAAGTTTCTAAACTTACCTTGTTTTGTACTCAAAGGGATTTTCATACAAAGAATGAAAACCAGATTACTGTGACAGAAGAAGGGAAAAAATGAGGATAACATCGAAATGTGAAAAGACAGGTTTGCCCCATTTCCACAGTATAATTAAAGCAACCAGAAGATGCATTCCATTATTTTGGCAAAATTTAGCATTTTAGCAAAAATTCCTTTTGTTGGCGTTAATTTATCCTACACTTATGGTAAGAATTTAATTCAGGTTACACTTTGTGTAGTCACGATTGAGTCAGCTTGACGTTCTCTCAAGGTCTAATTGAACTGTTAGGTAGGAGCTAGGAAGATCAGGCTGGCAGTCTTACCTGCGGATTAAAGAATCCTGTCATCCAAAACTGATTTGGTCGGCCGTCCTGCAGCCAGCTGCTGAACTGCTGGTTTCTTTCAAGAAGCTCAGTAAACCAAAATCCTAAAGTAGCCGATTCCCAGGAAATCCTAAACCATAGTTTTGGAATTCTAGCATCATACAAATTATCTAAAGCATCTTGCAATTCTTCTGACATAATTATCGTTCCTGGAAGATAAGTAGAACATTCGAAATGAACTTTCCCCAGCTTGCAAAGGCAATTAAAGCTTCCAAATGACATTCTGAGTCTAATAAACCCTCTTTTGTTGTGCCTTAATTGCACACCTGTTGCACTAAAGTCTTATCAGTTTGGAGTTAATTTGCAAACTTAGAAGATTCAAAATTAAAGGTGGCAAGATAAATTATATTTCTTCTGTCATTTTGATCAGAAATAAAGACTTTTTTTAAAACAATTCCTTCTCCCTCACACATAATATTTATATTCATTATATGCACACTGTGTTTGAGATATGATTAATCATTTAAATTTTTAAAATATATTTTAATGATTCCCGCGTATATGATCAATGATAGAGATACACTGTGTAACTCATCTGTATCCTAAGCATGTACTGACAGTGATCATATTCATGAAATTCACTGTTAGCAATGATAACTTTGTACATTTCCATTATCAAGATTCCCAGTAGGAAGGCAGTATGTAGAATAAACCTGGAGGCAGATTTTTTTTTTCTTTTTTTTGGCAGTGCACACTCGCATATTCCACACATAGTACTGTTGCCTCCATTAAAATATTGGCATTTACTAAGGCAATGACTTTTCAGTGACACTCACCATTCCAAGTGTCAGGAGTTTCCTCATCTTACCAGTTTTTATCCTCAGTAATACTGACAGCTGGCACACAGCCAGGATGTCTCTTCTATTCCAGCTAAAATATTTTAAATTGTAAAAACTGCTCTGGTAGCCCCCATTCCAATTAAATGTTCATGTAACGGCAATGTTCAGGCATCATCATACACACAACTACTGCAATTGCCACAAGGATTACACGAGTTACCAAACAGAATTAGGTCACTTCCACCACAGAATATGTAAACGAAAGAGAAGAGGTCTGGGTGGCTGCAAACAAGAGCTGCAGTGGCCCTTCCAAACGTATCTGAATTGATCTGTGGCCTGTAGTAAGTAAGCATTTCAAACCCTCCCTTCCACTGAGGTTGGCAGGTCCCCAGTTCAGGGGAAGGAGAAGAAGATCCATAAACCAAACAACAGCTTTTAATTTAGAAGAATGCAGTGGCCACCCTAAACCCTTGCATAACAGCATGTGAGAACCTGGTACTTCCTACTATATGTCAATGGCAAATAGACTTAATTTTTTCCTAGCAGATAATGACCTAGTCTCACTTACGCACACCTCTTTCGTGCAACAAATGCTATGAGAAAACCATCGAATTCTACAAAAGTGCAAATATTAAAAACTACTCCCTATCCTGTTGTGGTGGGTTGACCTTGGCTGGATGCCAGGTGTCCACCAAAGCCTCTCTATCACCCTCCCTCCTCAGCTGGAGAGGGGAGAGAAAATATAATGGGTCAAAATAAGGACAGAGAGATCATTCACCAATTACCGTCATGGGCAAAACAGACTCGAATCAGGAAAATTAGTTTAATTTATTACCAATCAAATTAGAGAAGGGTAATGAGAAATAAAACCTAAATCTTAATCCATCCCTCCCTTATTCCTGGGCTCAACTTAACTCCTGGATTCTCTACATCCTCCCCCACCAGCACCACAGGGGGATGAGGAATGGGGGTTGCAGTCAGTTCATCACGCATTGTCTCACTGATGCAGTTCCTTCCTCCTCAAGGGGAGGACTCCTCACACTCTTCCCCTGCTCCATTGTGGGGTCCCTCCCTTGTGAGAGAGCCCTCCACGAACTTCTCCAGCGTGAGTCCTTCCCATAGGCAGCAGCTCATGAACTGCTCTGATGTGGTTCTTTCCATGGGGTGTAGCTGTTCAGGAGGAGACCGCTCCAGTGTGGGTCCCATGGGTTCACAAGTCCTGCCAGCAAACATGCTCCAGCACGGGCTCCTCTCTCCATGGGTCCACAGGTCCTGCCAGGAGCCTTCTCCAGAGCAGGTTTCCCACAGGGTCACAGCCTCCTTTGGGCATCCTCCTGCTCTGGTGTGGGGTCCTTCTGGGGCTGCAGGTGGAGATCTACTCCACCGTTAACCTCCATGGGCTGCAGAGGAACAGCCTGCCTCACCATGGTCTACACCACAGTCTGCATGGGAACCTCTGCTCTGGTGCCTGGACTGTCTCTTCCCCCTCCTTTTTCACTGACCTTGATGTCTGCAGAATTGTATCTGTCGTATACTCTCACTCCTCCCTCTGGCTACAGTTGTTGTTGTGCAGTAACTTTATCAACTTTTCCCCCTTCTTATATATGTTACCCCAGAGGCACTGCCGCCATAGGTGATGGGATCAGCCTTGGCCAGTGGTGGGTCCATCTTGGAGCCAGCTGGCCTTGGCTTTGTTGGACATAGGGGAAGCTTCTAGCAGCTTCTCACAGAACCCATCCTTG
>NW_010407516.1:52442-134213 GCF_000710305.1 Buceros rhinoceros silvestris | reverse complement strand
CTCTGTAATGGCAGCTCCGTCAGGTTCAGAATCGTGTTTTGGGATAGCTAAAAACCACAATTAAAAACCCTTCTCTTTGGGTATAAATCTTCTCTAGCATATAACCAAGAGCACCAATGTTTAAGAATGAAGCCACTATGCGTCAACTTCCCATTGTGGAGAAAGTGTAATGTTAGACCATGCACTCTATTCACCCTCTGAAGGCAGAAAAAGTGGGAAATAATCGTGCAACATGCGTTCATTTCAACTTTGGAGCAACTGTAATGAGGGGACAAAACAACTGAAGAACACGCCATTTGAGACCTGGGAATCACTACCAAGAGAGAACTCTTTCATCTCTGGTTCTTCCTTGTTTTCAGGCTGATGTAGCCAACTTCCTCCTGCAACAAGGGTTGTGAGAGAGATACGTTTTCTTCCCTCTTCTTGTAGGCAGGCTGAAGCTTTTCAAGTAGGGAAATACAACCAGTCTCTGCCCTGAAGCATGGTGAAATCCCTTAGGATCTCTGCCCGTTATGACTCAGAGCAGCTGCTGAGAATGCTAAGCCAGAGTGTTCTTGAGGACAAGGTATGTTCACAGTTCTGGCCTTGCCCATATAGCTGCATATTCCCCATGAGTGGGTGGCATCTCTGGCAGTGGCATACCGTGCTTGAATTTCAGCACTACATGACATCTGTGGGTGTTGGGACGCATTTCTGCAGCTAAAACACTCTGATTAAAATAAAAATAAGTTGAAAAATAAAATAATTATCAGAAACAAGATTAGCAACACATAAGAAAAATAATGGCACCTTTCTGGAGAAATGTGATATGGGTGTTTGAAAAACTATATTTGATAAATTGAATGAGTAGCACACCACCACAGGCTTCTCATATTTAACTTCTGAGAAACCCTGAGCACTGGTTAGCATATGAAGAGACTGAATGTCCTATGAACTTAACATGACAGGCTTGAAAGCTCAATGAATCAGACTGGCCAGCTGTTTATACCTTGGTTATTTTGGGGTTTACTTTGGGATATTCCCTTTCTTCAATGGAAAAAAAGCCATCTGAAAAGGACTGATGAATGGTCAGGGCAGTTAAAGACAAGTGTATTTTCATCCTTCAGAAAGAGTATATACCATAACCATACTGCTTGCACAGTATACACAGTTTGGAAATTAGGATTCCCCCTTTTCATTGTCCTACATTTATACCATCTCACTTCTAAACCACATCTAAATCTATCCAACTGCTGTGTAGTGAATAAGCCAACTAAAGATACTCAGTTCTGAGGATAACCACTTTTTATTATTATTATTTAAAGTAAATAGTCTGTTCTTTTAAATTGGTCTGGGTTTAGGCTGTTTCATTCAATAGATATAATGTTTTGAATGGATTACACCAGGACCTTGTATAATTTAATGGAGTTGTCCCTTTTCACTACCATACCTACCACAAGCTGAATCTGAAAACAGTGGAATCTGTAAAATTTGGGTCTACATTTTGAATTTCACATTTAGGAAAGCCTGTATCTGGGCTAGAATACGCACGTTATCTCATTTAAATGAGTAGGTAAAGTTAGGAACAAAGGAAGGATCTTAAACTCCAGCATGACCCAAAAAACCCTCAATTCACTGGCTGATTCTCTTCCCACAGGCACAGATGTGACTCGAGAATAACAGAATAATTATGTAGGATATAAATGAGATGAGAAGAAGCCAGTTTCTCCACCGAGTACAGTTTGCCAATAGCTGACATCATTATAATAGCATTGGAGACTATCCCTTGAGGACAATACTTGCTAGACAATGAGTCTGTTAAGCTAGCCTTAACAGCACACAGAGGAAAAAGCTCAGTGAAAGCATAAATCCATTCTTGACTGCCACAGCTACAACTATAGAAGTTGATCTTTTCAGCCTTTAATACCCACTCAACTTCACCTCCCAAGCAACCAGGTTTTTTGTTGGATCAGTAACCCCTTGCCTCCATCACCAAGCTGCAACTCCATCTTCTTTGTTGAACACACTGAAGAGAAAATCCAAACTTGCTTGTAACTTCCTAAGTTTCCCTCCCTTTCTGCCTTATGGCAACAGACATCTTGCTTGTGCTTTCCCCAAAGAACACACTATTTATTATTCCACCCAAAGGTACAAGGTATACAGAGTACTAGATAAAAACAATAAAAGCTGAGTATGTTTGCCCATACCTAAAATTTAATCCTTTTTTTTTTTTGCAAGCTCTAATATGTTTCTGCTAGCTCAGTGGCCACCGCTGCTGTACTGAAAGAAGTCAACTTTTTTTTTGCTTCAGGCAGTTCTCTGGGCTTTTAGAGATGATTTCAGGGAAGCTCTCAGAACCTCATTTAACTCCACCATGCTGTTTTAATCCCAAGGCTCTCCACAATTTATCACCTCCTTTTGCTCCCAGTCTTCTGAATAGGAGAAGTAAATCAGGTAGCCGAGCACTGCAATGCACAACACTCTCTCCATTTTTTACTTGCAGACTGTGGTATTCTCTCCAGCTACACCCTATCTTTGCTCCTGTTTTCCGTTTTCTGTTCATTTCCCACCTTTCTTTTCAGGTGCAGAATCTTCTGATTTAATTCTTCACATCAGGAGAGATGAAAGGAACTAAGAATCTTGAGCAACATGTGATTTTTCACATAGAAGAGCTCAAAAATCTTAGATTCTTTGCAATATCTATTTCCTTCAGTCAGTAAAAAGGCAATTTGAAGATAACCTTGCAAATTGTTCTGAAAACTTACCAGCTCCAGCACCAAATGCACTTGACTGCACCCACAAAAGGACTGAAAATTAAAATTTTAAAGCAATAATTTGAAGAGGAGAATCCGTGCACACCTCCCAAAAAGTAATATAAATCACTACCCTGAGTTAGGTTAATAGAACAGGCAGATAAACTATTTTCTGCAGTTTGTCCTAAATGTGCAATGTGTGTTTGTCCTGGCCAGCATCATGGCAGGAGTGTATAACACTTATTAAGCTGTCCACTTCGTAAAGATGACAGGAGGCATTCTGGCATTCTTATCAGCACGAGAACTAAACGGTGGATGAGAGGTGCTGAGCCAAGAGTAGCTACACAACAAGACATACTAGACACATCCCCTCCTTTCCTCAAATGAAGTCGCCATCGTTGCATTCCATTTATATCCTCACTGCCTGCTCTTAATCATCTTCAAATAAAATCCACATCCACATATAGAATACACAGATGATCCCTATAGGCC
Source organism: Buceros rhinoceros silvestris (assembly GCF_000710305.1). Classification (NCBI taxonomy): domain Eukaryota; kingdom Metazoa; phylum Chordata; class Aves; order Bucerotiformes; family Bucerotidae; genus Buceros; species Buceros rhinoceros. The sequence continues at coordinate 130,989 of NW_010407516.1, read as the reverse complement.
TTACACACACACACACGCACGCACGGATGCATGCACACACACTGTAAGAATGAGTACGGTAAGAGCCGAAGATTTTTCAGTCCAAAATTACTATTGACAGCACGGCAAACTAAAATTCTGTTAGCGTTAGCAGTCTTAGAGCATTATCAGTCAAAACAGAACTTCACCAGCCAGTGGGAATGAATCCATCCTTCTTCCCTTTCTGGGGAATTACCTTTCCTGTGCACTCTGGCAAGGCTAATTTCCTGAGCTTCAGTTTTTCACCACATAGATTAGAATAAATTATCAGCTACCTCTTCAGGCTCTTTTGGAGTTCATTTATATCTCTCTTGTAAGGTGCTACATATGGAAATCCCTTGTAGCAACATGATGCAAACACTACTGTCAAGATCGTGGTATTCTGAGTTAGAAAAACATGGAGAATATTTACCTCATTCTTTCAGGGGCTTAACCCATGAGTTTGTGTAGACGATGTAGGGATTCTAAGTGATTCCTATTATGTGTGTAGAACTATATGCTAGCTCACAGCTACATGAAGTTCTGGGTGTTTCAACATATTGTTATGTGAACGACAGTAAGGGAACACCTATGGCCAACATGCTGGTTAGCAATGCAGTGTAAGGATGGTGACGAGCCAAAAGCGGTTAAAGAAATAATTTTTAATAAGGTAGCAAATCAATGTCTGAGATGTACAGAAACTAGTGAAATGCACCAGTATTCCTCAAGGTCCTGTTATTAACAGTTATTATTCAGCTTTGTCTGCATTATAAAGTTTCAAAAATATTAGAAACGTATACAAAAATGCATACTTTTTTACGGTCCAATGCCTTCTGCCTCAATAGTCTCACCTCTGTGTTCTCACATGTCTCAGCCTGGCATAAATATATACCTGAAACACGCTAGCGTATTAATTCTAATGAGTTTTCATGTGTCTAATATGCATCATTTAAAGAACAAGCACATGGTAAACATCCGTATGGGTAAAAAGAGGGCAAAGAGCAGAGCCCCATTTCTCCTTAGCAATATCCTTGTTCCTGTCCTATTGTTCCAAAAGCTCTGTTTGGCTTCTCTTTCAGCGCAGGATAAGAGCAATCTGTGATTTATTTTTCCAAGTCCCAGCTTGTAGGTTATGTCTGGTGTACATGACACGCATGAAACTACACTAGTTTTGTGACAATATTGTAGTTGCAGTGGAAAGTTTCCTTTCCTGTGTAGACCTTCTCCATGACAAATACCATGATGACTTCAGAAGTAGTTAATTTATATTGAACCCAGATCTTTTGACTTCTACGTTGGTCTTGTGGGTTATGGCTCCTTTAGGTACTTGTCTTGCAAGTACTAAAAAAAATGTAAGGAACAAAAACTCTGAGCTTGTAAAAAAAAAAAAAATCTTTACACATTACAAGTCGTGTAAATCTTTTAGAGGAATTGCTGTATTCTCAGGAAATACGTTAACAGAAAAAGGACTTCTCTCTCCTAACCCTGCAAGCACTGCATAAATAGCAGCAGGAGTTTTGTGATCATGGAGCTCATATGACATGAAAGGATAGCAAATCCAGGGTTTCTGGTATGGCCTTTGCTTGTTCATGAAGTAGGCAGTTTCAAAGGATTAGTTGGAAAACACAAAGCTATAAGACTTTTTTGCCAAGTGGATTCAGTTTTATCACCAAAGCAGAATCTAGATATACTCATAAATGAGTTAAGCATTTATTTCTTTCACAACAAGCCCTTAAACAGAATGTTAAGTAGGTTAAAAAAAAAAACAGGAAATAAAACCAAATTAAGAGCTGTGCTTATTTCCATTGCAAGGGGTCAATATTCACTTTCTGTGCTACTACAAGCATGCTCTGCTGCTGAGATTCATGGAAGCCACTCAAGGAGGACCAGGGATAACACCCTCAGAATCTCTCTTCTCACTTTCTTCACTGATAGAAGACCCATCAGGGTGCCATCAAAACACTTACCGCTCTTACTTAAGTGCGTGGAGAAATAAAGAGACCCCCCTCCCCCAGTCTCACAGATAGGCCACATTCAGTTCCCCTCTACTCAAACAAATGCTAAAAGACAAGGAAGTACTGAACGGGTCATTAGACTTTAGTGCGTTTAAAGACACTGTCTTCATTAGTGCAAGAGGGGAACTTTATAGCTCTTATACCACCCTACGAGGAATGTGGCCATCTTCTGCCAGGGCCTCAAAATCTGATGTTCATAAACCATCAGGATCTGGAGTTTTGGTTCAAGCCCCATGTCTTACTTCTCCTTGTCTCTAAAAAGATCTCTCTATTTGCAACATAGCCTCTACTCGGGTCACCTGAGAGGACAATCATCATCACTGCTTTCTGATTTATGTGAAGCTCTATATTCTACCAACTGTGAAAAGCATTCTGGGAAATCAATAAGTAATTAAAACAGAACTAATGGTTGGGACATAAGTGAGAGTACAAAGTGCAGCTACGATCTAATTAATACAATTTGATCCCCAAAAGTATCCCTCCAGGCAGCAAAGTTTATTGGCAAAGATGCATGCTTGGGGGCAAGGCTGCCAACAAACACACACATTGGATGCATTCTGAGCATTCTCACCCTTTCCAAAAGCTGAACACTGCTCAGTCTGACCTCTGGATAGAGGGTCAAAACCGGCTCGGCTCATTCCCTCAACATCCTTTGTGTTCAACTGCACATGGGCTGTCACTGAGGAGAGCTTTATATTACCTCAGATGTAATTCAGTGAGCCACAGCAAAATTATAAGTTCCATCTATTTACATTCAACCTCTAATCAAATATTATGAATCAAATATTCAGACCTCCTTTCACAAAGCTCCATGACACAACATGAAGATGCGCTATGTTCTTAAACACAAAATTTGCTTGAAAATCTAGATCTGTTGCATGGGGGCGCTCAGGCCTTAACAGGTTCATGATGCCAGAGCCAGATGCATGACCAGGGCAGATGTCAAAATTCACACAACCTGTTTGAGCAGTTAGACTCGTTTACCTCACTGTAAAGGAAAAGGAGCACCTCAGATGACCTGAGACTGCAGCTGACATGTTTTGGGGGATAATGTACTACAAGATAGTTTGGGGTTTTCCCTTTGCTGAGACAAGAGAGAGTGCCTAAATGTTCTTTCCATCCTCTAATTAATGGTCTGCCACATACACTTGATGTATCATGAATCTGCCAGAAGCGAATAATCATCCACTTTTGTTTTCAGAGCAATATTTCGCTGTATTTAACTTGCCTGTCCCTAAGAAAATTATAATGTTTTAGAGGACTGCACAGAAGTTACGGCATTAACTTGATTAAACATCTGGTAGAGGACTGTGCCCACTGTGGAACTGAATACTAAGCGCAAATAAATTATGTTACTCATCCACCCCTCTGCAGAATATTGTACATTTTGAGACTTTAAATATATCTCTCACAATACTTTCTTGGATTGAAAGCATTATTTGAATTTACTTGAAAAGGGACTCTGTGCACATATAAAAGTGAACTTTCAGCTCAGTATTGAAACAGAGAACAATTGTTTCTTCCAACTTGATCTTAGGTTACTACAGGATGTAGAAGCTAATTAGCCTCGGGCACATTTATGAACCTCTTTCCCAGATTCAGATTATAGGCATGATGTTTCTGAAGCATGTCTTATGTAACAAAAATACAAATTAAAAAAAAATCTCCCTTTAAGAAAGACTTATAGTCAAAAGACTGGAAAACGCCAGTAAGACAGACCACAGTACTGCCATCACCTGTATCAGAAGGGGCTAGTTTTGAGGCACTCTGGCCTTCTCCCTGTGGGGACAGTTTGCTGCCTCAGGTATTTTCTGTCTCTCTGCTGGATGACAGCAAACTTGAGCGAGAACTTCAGCAGTGGAACTGAGCAATTACTGCTCTATTTTCACCTATTGTTAACTCAAGAAGCTTGCCTGAGCAACAGCACACTTTCTTTCTTGGATATTTCAACTCTTGCAGATGAGCGAAATGAGAAATGAAGACAAAAAGCAGATGGTAACATTATCATCCCTTCTCCTTTTCTGATCAAAATTTCCATCTGCTTCTAGTCACCTGTATTCTTGATTTATTTTAACTACATTCACCATTGCTCACTTTCAGCCAGTTCCTCCTGTCTCTGAGAGACAGAGACTGCTCTTCCCTACCTCCTGTGATGGCTAAAAGAAGAATCCTATCACTCTGTTTTGACTGGCACTCCCACTCACTTCAGCTTGCATTTAGAGACATCCTATCTGGTATAACCAGTTTCATGAACATTGCAAATCTCACCTTAAATCAGACTCTTTATCACCTGGCCTGCTGAGTGCCTCAACTGCTCAGAAGCAACACTTCTACCTTGTTCTACACCATTACATCTCAGTTTAACTTCCTAAATGACGCTGGCACGTGACCTGTGGTGCTAATCACACAACTGAGCTCTTCTGAGCTATGTAGAGATCCTAGTGAGAATCACAGAAGTGTAGTAGTGCTGTGGGACATGAACTGCAATACCGGAGCAAATGATACAGAATAAATTAAGGTGGAGTGTCCTTAGAAATTAAATCAGGAGGCTTTAAGGGCTAGAATTAGCGTTCAGATGACAAAAAGAGAACAAAAAGAGACAAAAAGAGAAAAGAGAGAGAGAACAAAAGACAAAGAGGTAGAAAGAGAGGAAAGGAGGGAGAATATTTATTTAGTTATGTAGTATAAGCAACTGTAAGTAGTAATTATTGCATTTTAATTAGTATGATTTTTAATATTGTCACTTACCATCGATAGCCAATTTGAGATCAGTCAGTGTAGTTCGAACTCTTGATATAACATGCTGCATGAGGTCAATTTCTTGATGGAGAAATATATTTATGGGTTGAATAGCTCCCATCTTTTGAAGCTGGGCTTTCACCTAGGCAAGAATAGTGCAATGATTGTAAAACTTAATCTCCTGTTCCTCATGCAATTATTTGTGAAAGCAAAAGGATGTTTTTGCAGTTGTATCACATAATTCCTGAGAAAAGAAACTTTCATGTAACAGATGGCCATTCAAGTCCTGTGCCAACTGTAATATTTAGCACACTGTGACTCATTAGCTTACCAAAATGAGCTCCTCCATCATTCTAAGGAGGGAAAGTTCCCTCTTTTTGAAGGGACACAGCAGTTTCTTCTGCCCTTGTTAAGACTGCAGGGTCTTAGATCTTAAAAAATAACCCACATGCCATACAAAAGCATGTTTGATGGTAACTTCTTCATATTTCCAAATTGCACTAAGTGAACTTTCTCACCTCTTCTTGCCCTGCTGAGTTGAAATAACGCTACAAATGGAGTTTGACTTAACAAGCTCAATGATATATAAAAGCTGCTGCTTCCAATAGCACGACTCACTCATAAGACAAGGTACTCATGGATGCATTACTAGAGAGCAAGATTGCCAGGAATAATACAGCTACCCCCAAATTCTGCTACACCATTATAAGCACCATTTTGTAGGTAGAAGCTTTTGTCTTACTAATATTTAAGGATAACAGTTCTTTCACTCACATTCAACAGAGAACATTTTTAAAATGGTATTAGCTGTCTATGTTACTCAAGGACATGTCACAGCAACTGTAGCAAAAGCACTCCCTGTCTCATTTTAGCATATGAGGCATATACAATATGCTTCAGACATACACCGTATGTTCCATGTCTATCACAGATCACTGCATACAATAGTGCATGAGAGAGGGTTTAGTGGCACCTGCAGAAATCATGGTGCCTATACCTCACCTAGTACCAGAATTCCTGATTTTTAAGACTTTCAAGTGTTTATCCCCAGTCTAACTCAGTTGTCAGAAAGGCAATGGCCCTCTGTACTTGCTACCAATCAGCCACATGCATTGTCTTTCACACTGAAGCAGCCTGAACCCTGATCTTTGCCCTAGTCACTCCTTTCCTCTGCAGGTGAAATTCTGCAAGGGGACTCCGGAATAAGACCCTAAATCCAGATACTTATATGGCCATGAATTTATCATGAAAGAGCTGACTCAGGATCAGTCTGCTAAAATAATTTAAGAGCTTATTTTGAGCCTACTAACAAAAGATGAAGGAAATCTATTCTCTCAAAGAGCAGAATATAATTGGAATTCCACACAGCCAAGTAAAGCCACAAGATTTGGTGTAATGTGTGCTATTTCATCAAGGCGAGAGTATTTTGCTTTGTGTTTTTCCAGATACACAGAGTAAACATTACTAAAGATCTTATTATTACACTGAACAGCAAGTTTCCATGAGGTGAATAAAATACAACATTTGAATAGTTATAATTGCTAGTATAAATGAGTAAATGCTTAGACAATTTCAAATTCTCAGGTTTTAACTCCAAGCCAAATAAAATACTCCTTTTCAACAGCTATTAGCGAGGTTATTAATCATATTTTAATCACAAGGACCCATGAGTTTGTCAGACAGAATGTCCAAGAAATAGATGCCAGCCAATTATGTTAATGCTTTGCAGCATGACAGTTCATTTTACAGACTGAGTTAAAGTGTTTCTTCCTGTAAAAGAGAAAAAAAATACTAAAATCACAAGACTAAAGCTGAGATCATAAACTCTTTTTAGATAATCTACACAATGAAGTATTCTGATCTTTTTCATACAAAATCCAAGCAAAGCCCCTGCTTTCAGAAAATTTCACAGGAATTGATAATTCTACCTCTTGCCAAAAAAGCAAAAAAAAAGCTTCGATTTTTTTGCAGAATACTGAGAAATCTAGTGCATGCTGCTAATAAGAAAGGAATTATACAGAACATAGCCCATACATTTTATCTTTTAAATAATAAACTTCTTTCTAGTCTACAAAGCATGTGTTTCTTTTGGAGATCATTGAGACGAAGGATTTCTCCCATTTGAGGAAAAGTTGCATGGAAGAGGTTGTTAAAGGTGTTATTTTCCAAAATGTTGATATCTTCGAATCGACAAAGACAAGATGAAATAAATGTTCTAAAATATTACTGTACTGATAATTGTACAATTTAACTTGTGAATTCTCAGAATTTGTTTTCATGTACCTACAAAAATACCCGCAATGTTTGGAATAATGGAGTGAACCAATAATGCAGAAATTTGTTAATTCATCCTAGGTATGTTCACAGCACTCAGCCTGGAGCATCCAGCATAATCAGATATGAAAACTGAAAAAAATCACATACTTCCTTCCTTATTGTACACAAACCAATCCTGACCTGCAGTGATATTTACTCGGTGCCTGTCTTGGAAATCTTGCTGTTAAGATTAGTTTTAAATAGCAGCTCTGGTTTTATATCAGAATTCTTACGAAGCAATCGGATGACTTACTTCCAGTGCTGTATTTATTATGACATAAGGAGATGGATATTGACTGACAGAAAAAACCTCACAAGACAAAACTCACTAACCAAAATAGCCTTTCTGGTATTAATAGAGTAATTCCATAAAGTCCACTTACAACATCTCCTTTGCATTATGCAAACAGCTGTCATATAACATAAAACAAGGCAATTTAAGAAAGGAGCAACTAAAATGACAATCTTGATAGCTTTGTCTACAAGATTTTGCAAGGCATATCTCTGCTGTGTCAGATTTCTCTATGCACATTTCTTAGCAGTCCTCAGGTCACCAACTCCTTTATCACCACACCCATTATAGGACATTCAGCAGAAAAGCAGTCACCGAACTCATGTGAGTTACCGGTCAGTGATCAAGTTCCTGTAATAAAAGCTCTTGTTTTCAGACTTGGTTACTTACTATACTCTTTGTCAGTAGAACAGGAAATTCCATCATTCTATGGGATGGTCTAAGTAGGAGCCCTGAATAGGAAAGACAAGCTCAAGGCATGTCCAAGCCAAAGCTCTTTTCGAGTTGTGTCAAGGACCACTTCTGTGTTGTATACAAGGAAGCAGGCAGTGAAATAGGTAGAAAATAGCTGAAACTCTAGAGCTGCGTAAGCACCATATTTGATAGGGTTGGAAAGTAAACAGAGACACCTCACAAAATCAGCTACGTTAGTGTTTCAGTTCAGACCCCAATTTTTTTTTTTTTTTTTTTTTTTTTCCCCAAAACCATCTATGAAAAAAAGGCTTCCGTTGCTTCAGTGCAGAGGCGACAGAGATGTGCAGCTTTTTTTTTTTTTTTTTTTTTTGTAGCCAAACACATGCACTGAAAAGTAGACTTCAGGCACACAAACTAGATTAGTTTCAGATTAAACTAAACCAAAACTTATGCCTCAGGGAGTCTAATGTACTCTAACCACTACTGTAGGTATTCAGCCTACAGGCCCGGACTAGAGTTAGACCAAAGTATATTCCCCAGTAAAACATTTAAAGCCAGCCTGGGGACCTCGGATGAACTCCTATTCCTAGGCAATATTTGCTAATGTAGTCATAGCCTTAGCGGAGAATAAGATGAAATCAATACTACAAAAAATATTTAAGAAAAAAAAAGCATTGCTACTTGGGTTAAAAGCCAGCTTCCAATGAAGTGTAGTACCTTTGGAATGTCTCCAGGCCTATTCCCTAGCAAGCGGTTTTTCAAGCTGCAAGGATCATTTTCATTATAAACCTCTGTGTGTGACAGGCTGACATTTATTCTTACATCTATCTTCACTCGCATGGACTGTCGGGACCTAATCATTTTACCACTGATCTCTCTGTTACCTGTTGGACAAGAACCAGAAGCAAAAGGGGTCATGAAAGCAGAACTCTTACTCTGCCTCTGTCTTTGGAGTGAGAAAAATGAAGACAGTTTAGGTCAGGAGGAAGGTTGATTTTGTTTTTCCATCAGCTGTGTCAAACCACAGTCTGATAAAGTACGCCAAGGTGACTTGTTTGGTTTATAGTCCTTTGGGTGGACATCGAGTCAGGTATTTGGCTGGTGAGAGGAAGCATTAGAAAAAAACAACAATAGCAGCAGCAGCATATATCATGTCCCTATGTCATGTAGCATATAGCATGTCCCCAACTGAGTCTGTTGGGGTTTGAAGTCTGAGCAAATTCACTTCAGGCTTTCTAAAGGGAGCCATGAAAACTGATCAAGGACAGCAAAGGCACCTGCCACTTTCCCTGAAGAGTATTTGCTTTTAATTACCTTCATTCATTTCCTAAATTTTTTATTCCTTTTCTCCTCTGATATTGTCTCTATAACTGAATTTCCAAAGACTACCATGTTGTGGCCTTACTGGAGCACAATAGTCTTCTAAAAGCAAACCCAAGCTGCACTGCTAGGACTAATGGATGTTTTTCTTTTTACTGCTCTTACCCAATGAGGCATGCATAGGAACTCTTTTTGACATATTCCCTCAGTCTCTTACAATTTAGTATATTAGCTTTGTTTGTTTCAGGATTGTTAAACTGATCTAGTAAGTAATAATGCCCTGAATGACCAAATGTTGACTTAAATTGACAAACAGCAGAAGTCATCTCATTCCTTTTCCTTCAGACATCACAGGAAATAATTACATAATCCATTTCACTCCTTATGCTTGCAAGCTTAATTTCATTTGCTTATTATATTGTAGCTTCTGCTAAATTCTGTTGCTTCTTCCCTGAGAGAACATCTGAACTCTCCTTTCTTTTCTGCTCTGACTAATAAAATTATTAGTTATATGATAGTGAACATAATCTAATATTTTTTTTTATTTTAGACTTTTTTTTTGGTCAGTTTATGCAAACTTGCATTTAAAAATGTAGCTTTCTTTACAGGTTATTCCTGCCATCTCTGACCTTTCTAAGAGGTTACAGAGATACAGAGCCTCACTTCTTATGAGAAACACATTTGATACAGATTTTTTGCTTCTTGGGTAGAGGTGGCCACACTGGCACATAAACAACAACGGTAACAAAGAAGAGAAACTGGGCACTAATGGCAGAAATGGGAAATTCCCTCCAACAAAGGAAGCATTGGTAAAGACACAAATGAGTTCCAAGGTCAAAAGAATGAGAGAAAGAGTAAATCCATTAAGCAAAATTAAGAAGGAGATACTGAAGAATCAGGAACTGCAAGAAATAATGCCAGATCTCGTAACACTGCAGAAGTAAAATCTGAAGTTGTAGTGCAGTTGACACAGCCGAAGGGAGGTACAGAGGAACTCATTATTACCAATATAAACTGTTGGAAAATGACCAGATGATGTTCTGAAGATACTCAGAGCAAAGGTATTACTGTTATGATACAAAGTGTGATTGTTGAACGGTTCTGTGGAAAAGTACTATATCATTCATCAGTAATATGGACTGAAGAAACAGTGTGTAACTAGAGGTTTGTGATTAATCAGAGAAGTGTAATTCTCAGATCAAGATGTACAGAACCTGAGAAAACCAGAAACCACCAAGAAGAGGTGTTATCTACACTTATTGATAAGAGAATGAAACAAACTTACACCCTGAGCTCATATACAAGAAACACAGAGGGTAAAAGTAGATCCAACAGGACATCCTCTGACTGTGCCTGTAAGAATGAAGTGGGGATGGAGGGGTGGAAACAACACACAAGCATTTTCTGAAGTAGTAATACCTAATATTAGTTCGACCTGTACAAACACAAATCTACTTACTTGAATCATAAGAGAACAGCTGTCAAGCAAATTGAAGCAAAAGAGATTTCCTTGAAGCTCAGAGATGTCGGAGAAGTGGTACAGAAGCAAAGAACCAACTGATTGTGAGCATCATTATAAAGACAATCACTTATAAGAAAATAAAACCCTGCAAGTATGATTGGCAGATCATGAGAAAAGATAATAGCTTGTCATACTACTGGATCATGAGTGTGATACAGCAATGAAAACAATTGATGATGATTTTTTTATACATGGAAAAGTATGTATTGTGCCCAAAAATGGTAGTAAAATAGAAACAAGTTAAGAGTGCAGGGTGGAACTTCCAAAAGAAACCCCCCAGACTCTTTGTCCTTAACTACAGCTCCTGGCTCCATAACTGGCTGTCTCCAAAGCTAAGACACTTGAGGAAGTGATTGAAAAGGGGAGTCCTACTCTGTGTGTGTGTTCTGTGAATAACCTGAGTAAACAAACTAAGAAGGAATGTGAGTGAATGAGACCAAGATTAAAAAGAAGAAATGCCAGAGAAAAATAGTGTTTGTTCAAATCATTCAGAAGTGATGTTCGGATTAAACAAGCATGTCTGCATTTTACAAGACTAAAGGGCACTGCACAAATTTCCCAGGTGTAAAACCTGAGGGCAAGAATATCCTCTGGTTACAATATAGAGTCCAGTACTGTTGGTGTCTTCTAAGTATTTAAAATTATTCAGGAGGAAAAAAGTTGGCAGTTTAATAAAGGAATGAAGACATACTCCCTTGGAGGATTTAGATAATGTCCTCAAAAAATTGGCACAATACACATACTACAAATATGGCAAAACCATATATGCCACCCAGGCATTCAGTATTCTATTGCTATCGCAAATTGGATTGAAAAAAAATTTCTAAGGAGCTGAATAAAAACTAGGAGAAACTAGTTCCATGAAAAAGCTTTACTCTGACAGGAAGGATAAAGGAAAAGGTGTAGATTATAGGTGTAGATCCGAAGTGTAAAGTATGAAATTTATTAGATTAGTTATTATACTTACTATATTTCATTTGCTATTTCTAGTATTTTTTACTATTAAACAGTAATGTGAAAACTAGAAAACTGACTCCATTCGAAATTAAATTCTACAAATAAATGATTTATATACTATCACTGGGAATCACTCAATAAACAGGTGACAAAAAAAGAAACACAAGCAGGGATGGATGGAAAAATAACTACATGGAGTAAGCTGCTAGGAAACCTCACCATAAAGAGTCACAGATTTTAAGTAGCTTGCCAAGAGGAGAATGAAAAGAGAAGTTCTGAGTTGAATTACGGCAGTACAGAAGAGGCTATTTATACAAGATATATTAAATCTAAGGCAAATAGTAGAACAGAAGATAGGAAATATTGCCAGGGCATCAAGACTATTGGTTGTAACCGAAGTGGACACTCTAAGTTGGCTAGAGAAGGAAATAAAGCAAGCTGCAATACTGTATAGCGGGCACTCTACAAGCTTGGGCTGCAACTGGGGGAAAAAAGCACTATCACTGAGAAACAGAATTGTAAATAATAAAATTGTGGAAATGAGGGGTTTTCAAGAGTTAATGTTCGTGAAACACATGGGAAGACACCAGGTCCTACTTACAATCTGATGCAGGATTGCTCTGTGCTGGATTTTTCCATTTAATGAGACTGTTAATCAAAAATGCAATAAAATATTGACAAATGTATCTGTTATGCTCAAAGCCCAAAAAATCTGGGCATGAAAAGGTCAGTGACAAAATCCACTATTCACAGTGGTGGTATCATAATAAGAGCAGGTAAATTGAAAGCTGTAACCACTTTAAGATCACTGATCTTTCAGAAAGAGGCACTGGTGTCCTTCCCTAACTTACTAAGGAGGGCAACACATTTCTGAATTCTCTTGTGAGAATTCTCTTCTGAGTTAAGGTGACTAATTATGTGGACTATGGCATTTGAAACATATGTTTCCAATGTAGGGATATTTTAGATAATAAACCAAAACAGACTTATAAAACACTATGCATAATTCTAGCAGCTTTTTAAAACATGTGCCAGTTAAATTTAAGAAGTAGAATAAAACTCGTAAAACACATACATACACTAAACATCTGTATTTATAAAGCAGCATATACCTCATGAGGGTTATAATCTGGAGGTAACTTCTCTAGCATTTCATCGGCAAGACGCTGCACCACTGCTTCTCGGGTTTCCCCTCCTCCAGTGCTGCTGTCTTTGGGCTGGATGCTCACAATTGTACTTAATGTCTCATTAGCCAGGTTAGTCTGGTAAGTTATATCTGCATTAGGGTGAAGTCCAAATACCTTATGGTAAAAGAGAAAAAAATAGAAAAAAAAATTGCAGTTTTCCTTCTAAAATTATATCAGTGAAAGAATGCACAAAAATGCATAAATGAGGAAGAAAATCCTCAGCTCTATGAAACAATAGATGTGAATAGGTCAGTGGAAGTACACACACTTAACTGGCCAAGGACCAGGCCCAAATTACATAAAAACATGAACATAGACTGCATACACAATAGCATTTTCATTAATGTGACTGGGGGATTTTGTTTGGTTGATTTTTAACTGATCTGATTATCTTCACGCAGGCTTCGGAACATGCTGTGGAGTGCTCTCAGGGGGTACAGACTGATTCCTTTCCGCTGGTTCAGACTAAAGTTTGTTGGAAACACATCATATGTGGACGATGACCCCTCACCACTAGCCCTGTGTCTCTACAGATCTATTGCTATTGTACCAGCTCAAGTAGATACCCCTAACAATCTACATCTACCTAACAAGCTACCATTTCTAACACATTTTGTTTTACTCAGCCTCTTAGGCTTATAAGGCATGCAGCACAGTGACTAAAACACTGCCCACCCTCAAGTATCTCAAGGTTTTACAACGGGTGAAATATTTAATATATTTTATGGTTTAGCTATTTTTGGGTTAAGTCTCCACTTTTTACTTCACCTTATTCCGAAATGGAATTATTCTATTTAAGATACAGCTAGCACAGAATTATTGCAAAGCTGCCCTTTTTCTGAATGATAATAGCTTTCTCTGAAACTTCCACTGAAATATCAGTAAGTCTATAATTGTCAGATTGACAATTGCGAGTCCCCTCCAGGGGGAATTGTTCTGCTCATTTAATTATAGCTATTAACTATCTCTTACAAACTTTGAACCACTGATCCAACAACGAGGAAGGCTTGCCCTCAAACTAAGCACCAAAGCCAAGCAATCTTCCATTTCTCATTTTTCATGTTTTCACATATATTGCATTAGAATTGGTATATTACAAGAAGACACTTGTAGTAATCAGTATTTACACAGTTCGAGGACAGAATTAAAAGGGCCATATGCAACATTGTTATGCTTGCAAATCTGGAAACTCGGAGATGAAGGATATACGTGGCTGATTGTGTGTCAATTGTGCGTCAAAGCCAGCAAAGCTGCACTGATTCGCACCAGCTGTGGATCTGATCCTTACCACAGTACGAAGAACACAGAACAGACCTAACGGTGTGTGTGAGAGAATGTGTGACCGTGACTAGCATGGAATTGCAGAAACACAGTATCATTTTGGTTGGAAGAGAGCCTTACGATCAGGTCCAAGCGTTCATCCTGTACTGCCAAGTCACCACTAAACCACGTTCCTAAGCACCACATCTACAAGCCTTCCAGGGATGGGGACTCTACCACCTTCATGGGACGCCCAGGGATGGGGACTCTACCACCTTCCTGGGAAGCCTGTTCCAATGCTTCACAACCCTTTGTTTAAATAATTTTTTCCTAATATCCAACCTAAATCTCCCCTGGCACAATTTCAGGTCATTTCCTCTTGTCCTATCACTTCTTACTTGGGAGAAGAGACCAACCCCCACCTCGCTACAACCTTTCAGGTGGTTATAGAGAGCGATAAGGTCTGCCCTCAGCCTCCTTTTCTCCAGGCTAAACAACCCCAGTTCCCTCAGCTGCTCCTCATAGGACTTGTGCTCTAGACCCTTCACCAGCTTCGTTGCCGTTCTCTGGACACGTTCCAGCACCTCAATGTCTTTCTTGGAGTGAGGGCCCAAAACTGGACACAGCACTCAAGGTGTGGCCTCACCAGTGCTGAGTACGGGGGGACAATCACTGCCCTGCTCCTGCTGGCCACACTGTTCCTGATACAAGCCAGGATGCCATTGACCTTCTTGGCCATCTGGGCACACTGTTGGCTCATGTTCAATCGGCTGTCAACTAACAACCTCAGGTCTTTTTCTGCTGGTTCCAGGTAGGATTTAACACATTTTACAAATAGCAGTTTACCTGAATGTTTAGAGCTGTTAAAAGTGAAAATATCAGTGCACTTTATTTATCAGGGAATGAAATACACATTTTGAAGATACACTCTTTACCACTTTTGCTCTGGCACAATTTGCTTGGTTTTGCTCTAAGCAGATTTTGTGGCAATGCTATAGCCCAGGTTAGAAACATGAAAAGTATCTGCTATTGTGAATGTAAATTGTAGTGGTGGTCCAAAGGCTAACTTCATAATTGGTGTGATATTGCCAAAGACAGGTATGTTACATGGGAGGCAATTCTGGTTCTATGTTTTCATGTGAGTGATATATGCAGGAATAAGAACAAAGAAACAAGAGTAGTAAGGCAATGAGTGGTGCAGTCTCCTGGATGTTCTGCAAATTAATCAAGAGCCAAATTTATAATCTTTTGATCCAAAATCTCTGGGAATTTTGATTAAAAAGGGGATGCTGGATTCTGTCTTTCAGGTTTTGGGGGTTTTTTTTAGCCTGATGCATCCTCAAAACCAATTGCTAAAGCTCTATACCACTCTGAAATCAAAAGTAATTTTCAAAGGGATTGCCGAGTTCAATAGCCCTCTTCAGAAGTCAGTGTTTATTCTGATCAGAGGTTGAAATTTCATCAAAAGAGAAAGGATACAGCAATCCAACTTATTCAGTCTTTCTAAACGAAAAATAGAAAGGGGAGGAAACAAAGATACACTGTTTTGACTAGTACGATATTCTTTATGTAACAAAGAAGACTGGGGGCTTAAAAGGTTAAAGGTTTCCATGAGCAATTTTGACAGATTTTGAAATGACAGAAGAAGGTAGTAACTTTCTTCCTAACTTGTGAAAATGTGAAGGAGAAAAGGATGTTTGCATTCCAGGACTTTATCCTATTTACATAAAAGTCAAAGGTAAAATTCCCCTACATCAAACCATGCATACAGATCTTTTTACAGGCATCAAAATACTTTAAAAATACATTGCAGCATTGCGAGATTGGTTCCCAACTGCTTAGAAAAGCAGATCTGTGAATGTGACACCTGAAACCTGACAGAGTCAAGGTTCATACATTGATAGGAACCACTTTATGAGCTGGGCTCAAATCGATGCCACCGGTGTATTGTCACAGCTGTATTTACCATCTTTTGGAAAAGGTGTATCATTGCCAGCACAAATACATTTGCACTCTGCTTTTACTGCCTTCAGAGACTTGAAAAGTTTTCACTTTATTTCATGACCTTGGAGGCTTCTCGCCCTCTTAGTCAGCACATTCTCAGTACCAGAAAACCATTTTTTTCTGTTCAGTCCTGTCTATTTAATTTTAACATATCTTACCTCCAAGGGCATTTATCAACTTAATAGCAATGAGACAGAAATCCAGAGCATTCACTTCTGTTTCAATTTTAACTAACTTCATCACATGTGCCAGTACTACAGGGAGCAGAAAGTTGCAGTCCTCCAGTTAATGAGACCACTGCGAGTACACGCATCAGGTCATGTAAAAGTGGTTGCGACCGGGAGTTACCTTGCACCTAACCCAGCAATTCATGGCAACATCCAGACCTTGCTGTTGCCAAAATGCAATAATCTCCCAATTATAACATGCACAATGAAACTATATGGCTTCTTCACTTTCATTATTTCTCAGTTCACATGTCTGCTCAATCCTATACAGAACTGCAAAAATAACAAAATATTGGAACATTTGGAAGGGACCTTTGAGGGTCATCTAATGAAAACCACCTGTTCAACCAGGGTCAGCTAGAGCAGGCTGTCCAGCACAGTGCCCAGCTGGGATTTTTGCTTTGCAAAATTACTTTCTCCATCACCTTCCCAGGTACTGAGGTGAGGCTGACCAGTCTGTAGTTCACCAGATCTTTTTTCTTCCTTTCTCAAAGATTGGAGTGATATTTGCTATCTTTCTTTATTCAGGAACTTCTTCCAATTACCACGACCATTTAAACTAATCAGGACTTTACTGATTACATTGTCATGGAGTTTACTGATTAATGACATCAGCCATCTCCTTCAGCACTCGGGGGCAACCCATCAGCTACCATGAACCATGTATGTTCAGTTTGTTTAAATGCTCCCTAACCTGGTTCTCTTCCACAAGGGTTAAGTTCCTTGTTCTAGACCTTTTGTCTAGGGGGCCTGGGATTCTTGGAGGCCAGTTTACTGGTAAAGACAAAGGCAAAGCAAGCACTGAGTCTTTTCAACACAAATTCTCAGTAGTTATCCTGCCCCATTGAGCAATGGACCCGCATTTTCCCTAGTCATCTTTTTGCTGTTTACGTATTTGTAAAATCCTTTCTTATTGCCCTTCACAATCCTTCACAGATTCAACTCGACTCTGGCCTTGGCTTTCCTAACCCTATCCCTGCAACCCTAGACAGTAGCTCTAAACTCTTGCTGGATCACCTGCCCCTGCTTCCATCTCTTGTACACTTCATTTTTATGTCTGATTTCAATTAGGAGCTTATTGTTCACCCATTGAGGCTTCCTGCTGCCTTTGATTTCCTGCTTATTAAGATGGATCTTTCTTGAGCTTGGAGGTGGTGATCCCTGAATATAAAACAGTTCCCTTGGACCCCTCTTCTCTCCAGACCAGAGAGAAGACACTCCATATCCCATGGGATTTTCCAGGCCTGGACGAAACCTCTGAAGAGGTTGAAGCCTCCTGAAATCCAGGGCTGTGGTCCTGCTTTTTTGCCCTACTTCCTCCTCTTAGGATCCAGAACTCCACCACTGGTCACTGCAGTCAAGGCTGCCTCCAGATTTCTCATCCCTGGACAGTTCTTCCTTGCTTATAAGTATGGGGTCCAAACAAGCACCTTTCTTGTTGGCTCCTCAGTTACCTGTGCCAAGAAGTTGTCATTAGTGCACTCAAGAAATCTCATAGACTGCTTGAACCCTGCTGTATCAGCTTTCCAGCAGATAACTAGGGTCCTTATGGTCCTCCACAATGACCAGGGCCTGTAAATATGAGACTTCTTCCACTTGATTGAAGAAGGCCTCATTTATCTCATCCTGGTTAGCAGATCTATGCTAGATTTCCACTATAATGGTCTGCCTGCTAATCTTGACATATACATTCAAGGCACTGGAAAATATACACAACTAAATTATTTATCTTACAAAACCTCCCCTTAGCATATTGAAATATTTTACCTCAGGTGTATCAATCACTGGCAATTGCTCTATGTACTGGAGATAATCTTCAACTGTTTTCCCTTTTGGAATAACATAATCTTTGTAGAAACAAAATTTTTCACTAAACATATGCTCTCCAAACCACACTCTTGCATATGTATTCAGCAGTGCTTTGTCAAGGTCATCAGTTACACGGCCACCATACTGTACTTCTCCAAGCATATAGCGAACACAGCTCCAGTTCACTCCACGTTTAATGTCCATATCATCCAAATGGTTCTGAACAAATTGCACACTGGCTGCAAAGTCTGCCTGATTAAATTCATAAGGAATATTCCAGCCCAGTGGACCAAACTTTCGTCTTTCCTGTAAAAGAGATAGAGCTAAAAGTAAAAGGCTGATTGATAGTAATTGTGAAGAAAACATTAAGTGCAGAAGAACACATGAAATGTAGTAAGAATGCAGTAGTCCAGCTAGGGCTGTATTTCACCAACATTAAAAAAAATATTCTCTTAATACATACACACTGCCAAACGCTTGATTAATTATCTAATAATAGTTAAATATGTCTTTATTTATCATCATCAGTAGAGAGATACGAACAAAAAATAGGAACATTAGCATTTTCACAAAGGAAAAAAATCTTTTTTTTAAGTGCAGTGAGCCTGTGAGTCTAGAATTATAGTTTCTGAATTTCAGAAATGAAGCTACTGTTTTAGGAAATTATGTCCAAATTCATCAGCCATGATCTTTGTCTGTGGTCCTCCTATATACTACAAATATTTGTATCACTGATGTCTCTACATGGTGCAGATGTAAGTAGCAAAAGCTGCTTCTGACTTGAATCATTTACAGATGCAGCTGGCTGTATGTAGTTGTTAGGGCAATATCTGTTATTTAAACATTCTGAATTTCCACCAAGAAAGAAGCAACAGGCCAAAGACGAGCACACCACAAGCTTCCATTGGACCACAATGAATCAGTGCATGGATTCCACAGAGTTAAATTAACTAGTGACCCAATATAAACTCAGGTTACTGCAAAATCTATCAATAGAATGATGAGCAGTTGTGGTTAATCCATAAAGCACTTCCGTTTCTTTAATGAAACTCCTGAAAGGCAACACCCAAAACCATCTTCCACTTTCATTTCCTCCTACAGGTTTCAGTGTGGGAAGGATTTATATTCACCCTTTTAGCCTTCTCATTGTGAAAGCCACAGTTTTAAGACTATGGTTTTCCAACCCAAGCTGTGAAGCTCTAATAAGCTTTTATGATTTAAAATATTATTTAAAAAACGAATTAGTTGAAAGACAAATCACACAGCCATGCCCAAAGGATTTAACAGAAGGGTACACTAATTGATCGTTTGCTGATCGTCCTTTTTTAGTCTGAAATATCATCACTGTTGGAGGTAGAATATCAACATGAGCAAAGTTCTAAGACTGCTCCAGTAATAGAGGTGTGATATTTTCTTTCTTATTTTATTCATATTAATTTACCAACATGGATTTCCATTTAAACTTGCTTTTCATTTAATAACATGGTGCATTAATAACTGAAACATGGCTTTATGACAGAAAAAAGGAATGTCTTTTTAAACCTGAACGGTTGTATGAAGAAATGCCACAGCATATAGCAATGGTTTCCACTGCGGCAAGTTGCTCACTTCTAGGTGATCCTGAGTAACAGCTGAGTATGTCCGTTTTAAGCCAGCTTTCACACCTAGAAAATAAGTATAAAAATATAATATATGAGGAAAAAAAGTATGGAACTCATAACATTCTTCTATAAATATATAAAGAACATCTGCAGGTAGCAGCATAGTTTGGGTAAAAGAAAGGCATTCAACAGCAGCAACAGGTTAGAGACCAAGAAAAGTTGGATGTTTTCATATCACACAAAATAACAAAGAGTTGAGCTTGGAAGGGACCTCTGGAGGTCACCTTGTGTAACGCCCCTTCTCAAAGCAGGGTCAACTAGAGCTGGTTGTTCAGTGCCTTGCCCATGTGGGTTTTGAGGATGGAGTCCACAAATTCATTGAATAAGCTGTTCCAGTATTTGACCATCCTCACAGTGGGTTTTTTCTGATGCCAAAGTGGAATTTCCTGTATTTCCATTTGTGTCCATTACCTCTCTTTCTGTCGCTTGGTACCACTGACAAAAGTCTTGCTGTTTTCTTTACTCACTCCTTCTCTCAAGGCTAAACAATCACAGCTCTCTTAGTCTATCCTCATATGCCACATTCTCCAAGCCCTCTGCGTCTTTCGTTGGCCTCTCATTGGACTTGTTCGGTCCATGTGCTTCTTGCACTTGGCAGATCAGATGTGGACACACCACTTCAAACGTGCTCTCATCATGGCTGAATAATTCAGCCATGATGAGAGCACATTCAATAGAAGGTGATAGAGAAGAATCACCTTCCTCAGTCTTCTGGAAATGATCTTCCTAATGCAGCTGAGAGTGTTGCAGGCCACCTTTGCTCTAAGGGTGTATTGCTGGCTCCTGTTCCACTTGGTTTCAACTGAGAACCCTAGGTCCTTTACTGCAAAGCTGCTTTACAGCTGGTCAGTCCCATCATGTATGGGCGCAATGGAGTCTTTCTCTCCAGGGAGAGTACTTGGCACTTCCCTATATTGAAGTTCAGCAGATTTATGTCAAACCATTTCTCCAGCCTGTGAAATTCTGACTGAACAACAACATAAATGTCTGGTCTATCAGCCCCCTTTTCCGACTTCGTATCAACTATAAACTTGCTGAGGGTGTCCCACCATCCAGGTCATTACTGAAAATTTTAGCCACTGCTGGCCCCAGTATTGACCCCTGGGGTACATCACTGGTGACTGCTCTCCAACCAGATTTGTGAATCTTACCACAACCCTTTGAGCCTGGAAGTTCACACAAATTGCAGTCCACCTCACTTTTGCAATGCCGACTTCTTCTGTTTGTCTATAAGGATGTACTGGGAGGGCCTGTGTCAAAAGCTTTCTTGAATTCGAGATAAACAACAACCTATGCTCTTCCCTCATCCAATAAACCAATCATCATGTAAAAGGCTAGCAACTTGGTTACTAAGCTCAAAGCATAATAAGTAATCAACTGCTTAAGGCCAAAAAAAAAGAAAACAAATACACCAGGAACAGATATTCTACAGTATCGTCATCATCAGTGGCTTGGATAAGGAGACAAACAAGCTCAACAAATTTGTAGACAATACTAAGTTAGAGAGTGTGAATGACAAACTTGTGGCAGTGCAGACAACCTGAGGGCTTGCACAAATCTTGCACAAATGGCTGGGGCCTGCACAAGCATCTGATAAAGATCAGGTTGACACCCCAGGGCTATCTGGTGCCTCTGAGTCTAGATCCATTAGCTGGACTCCTGTCTGTGCTTACTTATTCAAATGACCACAGCCCACACTCCACGAGGGTATAAAGGAGACCTGCCAGAGATCCCAGTTTGAGGCAGTCCTCTCTGGAGCAGCAGGTAATGCAATCGGGGACTCTGCCCTCGGATCATGATGTCAGGTGTGGCAAACAAGCTCAACAAATTTGTAGACAATACTAAGTTAGAGAGTGTGAATGACAAACTTGTGGCAGTGCAGACAACCTGAGGGCTTGCACAAATCTTGCACAAATGGCTGGGGCCTGCACAAGCATCTGATAAAGATCAGGTTGACACCCCAGGGCTATCTGGTGCCTCTGAGTCTAGATCCATTAGCTGGACTCCTGTCTGTGCTTACTTATTCAAATGACCACAGCCCACACTCCACGAGGGTATAAAGGAGACCTGCCAGAGATCCCAGTTTGAGGCAGTCCTCTCTGGAGCAGCAGGTAATGCAATCGGGGACTCTGCCCTCGGATCATGATGCCAGTTGAGGATACTTCCCAGGACTCCCCTTGGATCAGGATGCTATCCGAGTGTATCTCCTGGGACTGAGTGAGCCTTCGTCACTCAGATGGTGAGTGACCCTTCTGGCACTCTTAAGTGGGAGACTCTCCTGTGTGTGAGTAAGAGTGTACACATTGTGGCTCATCTTCCTTAAAGAGTATGCTTTGGTATTCAGGAATCTGTTGTATAGTAGTATATTCCCAACTGACCTCTGATCCCGTAATTAATTTTGGTCAGTCAGAGTGCCAGGCAAATTTGATTGCAATAAATCCACGGTTTTCAGATAGCTGCTGTTGTCTGTTTTGTAAGTGCCTCTGCAACAATACTAAATGACAGAACATCAGTCCAGAGGGATCTAGAGAGAATGAAGATTGGCCAAAGACACCCGCGGGAGGTTCAACAAGAAGCGCAAAGTTCTGCACCTGCAGCACAATAACCCTATGCATTTGTACAAGCTGAGATTTGCCAGCTGAGATCTACTGGTAAGCACTTCAGGATTATCGCAAATGCCAGCTTGACTGTAAGCCAAAATTGCACTCTTTTATCAAATAACAAAATCCAGGTAGTGGGCTACCTTAGAAGAAGCACAGCCAGCAGACTGAAAGTTCTTATCACTCTCCGCTTAGCATTGATCTGGATTCCCCTCAGATATATTGTCCACATTTGGCACACAAAGGTGGTGTGAAGAAACTGGATGGGGCAATAATGTGGTCAGATACTGGGAGTGCATGCCTACAAAGGTAGGACAAGAAGGCTGAGTTTGTTTAGTCTGTTGGAAAGGACGCTGTGGTACGCAAAAACCAAATACTGAGAGGTGGCAGACAATTCCAGACAGATAATGAGGGGTGGTGGCGGTCCAAAACTGAAATTTTGAACTCTCAAGGACAAACCTGCTACTTGCTAGCTCTGAATGGTACAGGCTGCAAAAAATGGAACATCCTGAATCCTCCCATTAATACAGAAACATGAGTTAGAACTGCCAGTTAGGATGCTAATCACACATTGTGCTTCTGCACACAGACTACTTAGGTTAGAAAAAAATAAGGACTTAGAGGCCCAGAAAGCAAGGGATGAACATCCTAACTTAAAGAAAGTGGGGAAAGATCCTGGAGGTAGGGGACATGCACAGGTATCTACATTAGGAACGTCCAAGACTGGTAGCTGCAAGTAGCTGGACAGCATAAAACCAACATGACTTTCTGCCTGATCTTCCTGGACCAACATCAATCTCTCCAATGGAAAGGGAAATCAAGATGAAATGAATGCAATACAGGAGGCTATGAGCATGAGCAAGTGACTGCGTAAAATAAGCAAGTGGCGTAAAAGCCCAAATCTCATAGTTTCTTAAATAAACCCCAGTATTTAGATCCACTATGGCTTGTTATTAACTGTCTTGCCTGTGACAGAGGCTAAGTGGTGATTCAGTAGCAGTGCACAAATACCCGAAGGACAATTACAAAGATGTTGGGGACCGTCTCCTGTCAGCAGTGCCAGATGACATAAAAAGAAGCAACAGCCACAGCTACATACTGCTGCTTGGGAGGTTGAGGTTGAGTGTTCAGAGGAGTTTTTCTTTTTCCTCACACAGCAGAGCACAGAACTGGCCTCCCTCTGCATCCTTGGGTGGGGTCAACAGAACAGAAGGAAAAGAGTGATGGAGTGTAGTAAGCTTCAGAAAGAACAACTGACCTGACATTCTCCACAGGTTCTACACAAACAACAAAATTACCTTCAGTTTCTGTTACAAACCCCCAAAAAATAGCAATTTGCTCCCCAAAAGAGTCATGCTTTACACATCACAAGACTGACTTACACCGTGCTGTATTTAGCTAATGAAAACCAAAACTAAATGACAGCACAGAGTATGGTGAAGCAGTGTAGGGTGACGGGGGAAGCAAGTCCCAAAAGTCAGAGAAAGTAAACATGGTTTCCTACCTTGAGGGGGTTCATTAGTAAATTTGATAGAGGCCTGTAAAAGATTGATAGGAAACTCTGAGTGAGCCTCTGTAGTGATCCATGTCCTGAAACCTTCACTCATAGATTCTGTTGTTGAGATGGTGTCCATTAACTCACTAAGAAACTCTAAGCCAAGGTGGCAATTCTGTAGAAGAAGCCATCCTCCATCTTGCATGCACTGATTTAACAGGCGCCTCGCATGGACTTCCTGGCCCTGACCCATTGAAATGGCACGACAGGGAATGTTCTGGAAGGAAAAAAGGAAGTTTCTTTTATATATCATTCTTTTGAATGATTATACATATAAAGTATTGCTTCTGTAGGTCCATGTGTAGTGACATTGTGTCACAATGAAAACTGCTAATATTGGTGGAGACTTATTGTATTAAACCTGAGTAAACAAAGAAGCAAAACCCTCCAAGTTGCTCTTACCTTCCAGCTGCTGAAGGAAAACTACACCCACTGGACATAATCTTTTTTTGCAGGTCTGACAAAGTCAATTGGATAAGACAACTGAAACGTTTTCCTTTCCTTTTCCCCACTTTCCCAAATAAAGCAGGACATACAGCAACATAGCTGCCTGACTATTTTTTTTCCTATGATGTGGACTATCTTGAGATGGACAGATGTTAAGGCTTCCAGTTAAGTCACCCAGTTCTAAACAGCGTGGATGTGACTGCCCTACTTGTGCATGAGACAAAGGTTAAGCATGTGGACACAAGCTGTGCTGGGTCATTTCGCCTTAGGGTCACAGTATAGGCCCTGACCTGATTTTACTGAACAGTATAAATACAGCTGATGTATGTGATCCTCCATGTCCTGGCAAAAGATTTAAGGAGAAGAGAATGCCAAGGATAAGAAAGCAAAAACCTGCTCTCAGGTCAGTAAAACCTGAAATTGCAGCTAGAAGAAGCAAAGCTAAATAGCCTGTGAAGTTGGCTGTGTGATGAAGGAGCAAAACCTTTACCTTTACTAAGAGGTAGCTGAGTACAGCTAGCACTCTCATAAGTCAAAACTGTGACTTATCCCTCCAGAGCGCATAAATATTCAGCTAGTACATTATTCCCTAACAAAGCATCTGCTCATAATTTGCTCTTCTCAATGTTACCTCTCAAATGTGCAATCATTAAAGGTTATAGAAACATCAAGACAAGGAAAAAATATTTTTCACTATGGATTGTCCTCATTTCACTCCTGAAAGAACTCTGTCAAAATGACTGTTTCTCTCAATAGTGAGTCATACCGATATATCTGTGTCATCTTAATACATTGCTATCCAGACAACAATACTACCACTTTAGTCACTACAGCCGCCCTGAGAGTTCTGTTGAAGGTTCTGTGCATCATACCCTAAAAGAAGAAACTACCTATACAACAATAACCTGGTTATAATGAAGTCAAAGTACTAGGCTTAATGAACTTCATTTTAATTCAGAAAGTCAAATGTTCACTCCATCTTCAGGTGAAAGTAAAGGGGCCAGCAATCGAACTAGTTTTAAGACAGAGCTTGTTTGGTTTATAAACAAGATTATATAGCTCAGTAGTCACAGATGCTGTTTCCATTTCTTTGGGAGAAGGTCACCTGAACAACTAAATTTTAGAGTGAAAAATAAATTCTTGTCAAAAATTTGAACATTTCCAACTGCAGATAATGGATTTATAGTGTTAGTATCATCCTTAGAGGTACCATCAGTACTGACAACCCATTTTAAATCCTAAATCTAAGCATTCTTCATCACATTCAGACAAATAAAAAAAGAGACTCTTTATTTTCAAATAGAATGAGTATCTAAAGTTTCTAATTAATAAGCTGGAGAGATTTGTGGGTGCTCCCCACTTTTGCAAGTAAATCTTACTTAGCGTATAACAAAATCCTGTACTCCTATATGAAGATGCATTCTAACAGGAGAAAAGTTATGGAGATCTACTGTGAATAGCTTCTTGGGAAAATTATACTTGCACCTACATTGTGAACCATAAAACACAAAGCACAGAGTGCCTTAAAGTGATGCTGCGCTGCAAGAAATGTTGATCATCTCCATCAGGGAAACTGATTGAATGGTAGGGTCTCCAAAGTAATTTCTCTTGGCACCACATTTATGATTTTTTATCTGTATCTTCCTGTAATTGTCATACTGCTAGCTCCTACAGTGAAGGCCACACAGCATAAACCACAAGTATTGCTTTCTTCTTAGAGCTAAGTACTTTCACTGAAAAATGGACTACCATAGTTTGCCAGATAAAGACAGAGGGTTCACTGGAATCAAGCAACTGGAAAAGCCAAGAATTTAACATTTTCAGTTCCTCAGTAAATACATCTTGGTTACTGTTCCACAATTAACCTCCAGACAACACTGGTATGAATATAATTTTCATCGTCTGAACTTCTATAAAATGTGGAAATACCATTTCTAGTTCAAAGGATATGACAGTTTTAACTGTGTTTATCAGCTCTAGCAAACTCAGTTTGGGAGGATACCTTTGATTTTGCAAGACGTTCTATATTTTCAGTGGGGTCAGACCCCATTGATAAAAAGCATGTCAAAGGTGTTCGACAGTCGCTTTCTGCCCACATTGCTTCCATTTCAAGAATAAATCCTTCTGCATATTTCCCTCCAAGAGATTCTGCAATGTAGTGTCGAGCCTAAACAAAACAAAACAAACAAACAAAAAACCAACAAAAAAAATACCAGAACTATATACCTTTTATTTTTTTAATTTAACGCTGTTCATTGATGTGGAATTTACCAATACCTACACTGGAATGTAATGACTTTCTAAACTTTCATTTTCAACTTTGGTGCAACAAAAATTAGAGTTCACAGCAGTCAGCCATTGAAATTCTCAGATAACAAACTTCAAACAAAGAAAAGAAAATTCTGCTCACACAACTGCCATACTGTGAGCATTGTTGCTGAGATTGCTGAATGATTTTTGAAAAAAGAAATCCATGCAGAATAGATCCACTGTCGGCTCTGAGGACAGCTCAGATACTGCCCCTAAATTACTGATTCCTAAAGCTTGGTGGACGGCCAAACAAAAAGCGTTTCTCTATACCAGACCCATTCTTAACTCCTCTAAGCATGTATTGTTGACACTGTCTCTACAGCACAGCAGATTAGACAGATCTTTCATCTGACCCAGTTACAATTTTTCGATGTGTTTGTTGGAACTTCAGACAAATTCTCCTGTCCAGTGGTTATCCAATTCAAGTCTCTTATGCTGAATACCCATTTCTACAAAAAATAAACACAGCTCAGACCTTATACTTAAAGGTCAAGCCTTCCCTGTGCCTCTATTGTCCTCTTTTCAGAGATGTTTTCTAAAAGGACTTCTAAAGCTATCCTGGTGTATGAAACACTTTGTTGACAGACATGATTTTCAAACTGTGTAATCTACTAGCACAGATTCTGAGAAATGTATTATGGCAACAAACACCCAGGAACAAGGTAGACTGAGGAAGATCCCAATCCACAAAAATAACTCAATCATCCACTATTAAGAGTAACTTCTGCCCTAGTCAGGAGAGGTAAGTTTTGTAACACTTGGGGAAACACAGTAAAGAAAATAATAAGGATCACCTCTTTCCTCAAAAATTAAAATAATTACAGATTTTGAAACCACTGTTCAGAGATATTCTTTCTCAAAGATGGTTGAGCAAGACAGTAAGAGTATTGATAAATGATCAGTAGCAGCTTTACTATTTTGGTCTGTTTAAATTGTGGCAGATGGAGCTCCTCTACTTATCTCTTATTTACCAGCTGAAGAGGAGGAAAAAGGATGGAGGGGATCTTGTTGAAAAAGAGTTCCATTAAAAAATGGTGTCCCTAAATACAACACAGATGCTATCATGACGTGTTACGTGTAAATTTGAGATAGGCAGAAAATCAGAAGTACTGCTTTCCAGTGTAGGTAAAGACAAAAAAAAAAAAAAAAGTTGAAGAGAGGATATTCATAGGCTCATACATCTCTTTTAGACCTATATAGAGAAGAAAAATCCAACTATCACAGACTGTGGAGAAACTGCTAGTCTATTGCAGTTTGTTTTACGATATCTGCCATGAGACTGTCTTAATTATTACTTTCTCAGCATGGAGGGTAAGTAAACAGTTTATCTGCTATTTTAGTGCACCTGTCAGCAAAGTGAACTGTTCTCTTTCCGATTCTTCTGTGAATAATTAGGGATGTATCTTCTGATCCACTGGAAGTACACAACAGTTTTATAAGTTTCATAACTACACTTCAGAAGCTCCGCACAAAAAATGGTATTCTTCCAGCTCCAACACAATTTATTTCATGTTTTGCAAGGCCCTTTCTAATTCGTTGCAATTGAATAAATTAATATTTCTTTTGCATATCTTTATTACAAGGATTTCAATACTTGATTTTCAAAATGGCTCACTCTGCAACAAATATTACAAAAAAATAAATTCAGATAACAAAAGTTTGGAACTAGCAGTTCTACAGGAGACACTACACGGCATAGCCATTGTACAAAAGCTTATCTTACTTGGGCAACGGTATGATCAGGGCACCAGCTACGGACAAGGAGCAGTTTACGGAATTGATCCAGTAAGCTGTCATATCCATCAGGAATAACAGCTTTTTCAGGTGCTTCTTCATCAAACCAAGCTTTCCAGGACTTCTCATTCCTAACAACATGCACCAGAAGTTTATTAAAAGGGTACAAGCTGGATAACTGCACGAGATTGAGCCATGTCATGTCAAGGATCCACTTTTTCGGTTTTGGTTCCACAGAATTCAGGTCCAAACTGGCACCTCCTGCAAAGTGAAAAGCATTAAAGTAGAAAACAATGCTATTGCATCCTCATGCATTCACATGTCTGCTCACCACCTACAAAAAGAGATGCTGCTGACTGTCTCCAAGCTCATAGATGGTATGGTAGGTATGTGGCAATTCAAAAAAGAGGCATACAGGAGAAAACTATATGGTCTCTTACAAAGTAATGGACTTCTTTTCCTGCTTTACCATGTAAAACAGTTAAATATCCTCACCTAAGCATTATTTTGATAATGAATAATCTATATTGCTCTTGATCTGGAAAATTTTACTCTTAAATCCTTCTTGGGCTATACATGCTTTCATTTGCCAGTTAAAGAACATTAGATCAGCTGGATACAACGTATTGTTAGTGCAAACACTGCAAAATCTGATTTTGGCTGTTCACAAACATATGTAGACAGGAACATTTTTAGCAAAATTACCTTTGATCAGTGTTTCAAACTCAGCATGTGAGATTTTCTTGGCCTGCAAGTCAATCTTCAGTGCCAGAAGCAATGTAAACAGGAATCTGTGATTTTCATACAGACCTCGAACTGTATACTTGAAGACTTCATAGGTGAGATGCTCGATTACATACACTACTCTTTTTGCTGTGATCTGAGATTTCTGAGATTTTTCCACTGATAGGTCAAAAATGCCAAGGAACTGCCGTAAGGATGTTTGGTACATGACATTGACCAAGCTCATTTCCACAATGAGGAAATAAAGGATGCTACCACGACCAGCAACAGGTCGATACTCTTCACGTGCAGTATTGATTTTCACCTCTGTCTCCGCTGCTATCTTTAATTTTTCACTGACCTTAAAATTAATTGAAAAGACCATGCAAATTAAGACATGTCACTTGTGATTTATATTGTACAAGCAAAAAGAAAAAGTCTTGATTAAGATCACAACAGTAATTTTAGTCAAGCTTTGCTTCACACTGTCTGTCTTTCAACACAGACATTGTGTCTTCATGTGTTCAAACACCAGTCATAATGGGATTTGATTCAAACTTACACCTGCAAAGTATGCCTGGAATATCCAGGTAATAGTTTAATTCTGCTACATTTTATGAAGAAAAAATGGTAGCACTGCTACTACTTACTTATTAAGAGGTCAGATGTTATATAGTGGCTTTGAACAGAAAAAACCAAAACCAGAAAAAAATGTAATAAAAACCTTTAAATTGCAATTACAAAATGTTTCTGCAGTGCATTCAAAATTTACCTCTTCTGCAGTTGTTTTAGTGATTCTTAGGACTTCTATCAGAGACTCATCTTCAACCAAAGAGCCCTCTGTACTGGTTAGACGGAAAAGTAGGTTATCTTCAAGCTCCTGCATTTTCCTCTTGTTAGAAGTCACTTCTTCCATCAGTTTGACTCTTTCTGCCTCCAGTTCCTGTATTCAAAAATTTTCATTAGAATAGTCAAAATTAATTCAAAGAAAGCTTCCTTATAATGACACAGAAAACATGTGATTTCTTGCGTGAGAGATTGGAGGCTTTCCTGCTTTTTCTATAAACTACAGGAATATTATATACTGAAGTAATTTATACGTATACTGCATTTATTTAATTAATGTAGCATACTGAGGAGTGAAAACACATCAGAATTACCAGGAAAAGCTTCTTCATAGCAAGATGCACAAAGCAATATAACTAGTTTCCAGTAGTGATGAAAGCCACATTACATTAAGTACAATTAAATCATAAAAAAGACCGCAAGATGCATTGTATGGATTGATTACATCGTTTAGGAAGTTGACTGGATGACCTTTTAAATTTCTAATTTCTATGATTCTGTGACGTTGCAAGATACACTACTGCTTATAGAATCGGGAATGTCACAATTACAATCTATGCCATACAGACCTTTTATGCTATTTCTTCAAGACAGACAATGGCAAGGGAACAATGGCAGACGAGTCAACACAATGCCAAGTGAAATGAGGCATCTATACCTCACAGTCCAACACAGCTCAGAGATACCCTGGCTGCCTCTCTTTATTTAATAAATCAAGTCAAGCTTCCTGTAAGAAAAGGAGAGTTAATAATACCAGTCTACCTACACCTATGGCTTCAGTTTATTTTCATTCTTGTCAACATGCCAACTTAGAGAAAAGGAGATGTACAAAGTTATGGAGCACAGGAGAGGCCCTCCTCTGTTTCAAAGGAGAAGTGACACATTAATTTCCTCTCACACACTTTTTTGAAAACCTGTTTGTAATATATTCTAGGGCTGTCTAATGTAACTCTGTGGAAGCTACAAATAACTGCATCCTAAGAGAGGAGAATGACTTAAGCATCAGTCATTCAGCTTCAAATTTTCTGCCTTTTCTACTCTTTCTTTACCATTAATGCAAAAAAGATTAGAATTACACAAAAGGAGTAGTTCTACAGAACACTCAAACGTGCACTTAAGTGCATGCTTAAATTCTACTTAAGGATATGCTTAGTTTAAGAACAGGCACATCACCTATTCTATTTGTAAGCTTGTAAAGATTGTCTTTCAGAAAATTAGCAAATGTATCAGATGCCAGGGTTTTGTTTGCAAGAGGATTTCATGACCACATCTGTAACATAAAAAATAGCTATTCTGAACACAAATAGTGGCAGCAACTTCATTATCAAAGTACAAAAAGATGTCCATGACAATTTTTTCCCATATAGTTACAGGAGCAATCTTTAAAGCTGAGTAGAATAAACAATTCTTTGATCATATATTTCACTGATCAATCTTTAAGAATGTCTCGGTTCCTTTAATCTATTACTTTAGGTCAGTGAACGTAAACTTGTCGTCCTGTTTTTAATAGAAAACCTGTTCTTCAGATTCTCTGTTCACGGCCTGTCTTTTTTTTTTTTTTTTACCACATTTACCTGAGCTCCATTGGCTCTGGCTATCTACACTAGGACATTCATCTCTTACTGAGACAGAACAATGATTTCTTCATATCCGCTAAAGGGATGTTTAATAAATGTTGATCACCTGCAACTATGTCCCTGTGCAGCAAGTAGTGCTGATACTCACCAGCTACCCTCACAGCGTTCTTCAGCTGATACAGAGCACTGGATGAATATTTTTCAGTGAGTATATTTTTGCCCTAAAATGCAGTCTATGTGTTGCTATATACAGCCAATATGAATTCTCTAACAATTTTGTCCAGGCAAAAAAAAAAACCACAGAGAGAGGATATCTGTGTGTGGGGAGGTATGTATCTTTTTGTGTTTGAGAGTTGAAAAGCAGAAGCTTATATGTAGGTCATGAGAAAACAACTTCACCTCTATCTTCATTTAAACCTCTGTCTCACATCTGAGGTTTAGATATTCACTCCCAGCCACTCCTGTTGATGCTGTTCATTTCGCTTATATAAACATACATCTACTAGAGTAAAGATTGAAAGTTGGCATCCCTAGCACTTGTCTCACCCTGCTAGTGAATAGCTTTTCCTCAGTAACTGCTGTTGTAGCTTTTCCATTTTTCATGGAACAATTCATAGGAAGTTTGAGCATAACAATGACTTTTCTAGCCTCTGGTTGTGACTGTTAGACTGAAGGAAAAGTGTTTAGATTCCAGTCCTTACTTCAGCAAATGCTTGTTTGAGCAAAGTGGAAAGGTGTTGACCAGAGAAAGTGACAGCACCACTAAAGCACACCGGATAGAACATGCTTTTGAAAGTCAAAGGAGGAGGAATGAATTCCCTTAGGTGGAGAACTGCTCTCACATGAGCACGTCTACCTGAGTTACTTATTCAAAGCAGCAGCTCTACTAATCCAAACCTTAATCCTTGTTACTTTTCTCACAAAGACACAATTATGAAATGCTCAATTTGAAATAAATAAGTCATTTGATTTGATGTGAAATACAATGTCTGTGCTTTCACTTTAATGAGAAAAAGTAAATATTTAATTCTAGTGTAACCGGACCATAGTATTCATGTACTTATTGGTGTGACTGCCACAGTAAAAACCCCCACATTTGTCCATTATAATGAATTGACTTTAAAGTTCTTGGATAACGAGGCTGTTAAATCACACAGAAAGAAGGAATAACGATCTAGGAATTAAAGTATTTTGGAGGATGTCTCAGATATGGTATTATGAAATAGAAGTTCTGAAAAACACCTGAGAGAAGATTTTCTTCCTTGTATTTGTTTCCACATAATCAATGGAAATTTTAGTAAGGGCAGAGTCAAATGTTCAGGGTTCCTTAAAAATCTCATATGTCTTTGCACATTATAGCCTGGCTGGCAAAAGTAGTTCAAATTCATAAGCATTTTTTCATGTAATGCAAATAAAGTTTAAAAAAGAATTCAGAAATAGAAGTTTCTGACTGAACAAGGAGCCTTTGCTTTATAAGAAGGAATAAAAATGCTTTATGTATCTCATGTACATGCCTGTGATGTATTTTTAATGAACAATTTTCCTTCTTCCCTTTCCAAGGCCAGATCTTAAAATAAATGTTTAGGTCCCTCAATTCAATTAAAAACCTGAACGAGCCATATCTCCATGCCAATAGTACAAAGTACTAGATACCTGTTTTTCTGTGAGGATGACACGGCCGAGGAGCTGGTCTTCCAGTCCTTTCATAGTAACAGTAAAGTCAATCACTGTTGTTCTTGCACTTATTTCTGGAGTATAGGCAGGATTAGCCAATTTTGTGGTCATATAAAGGGTAAATCCCTTCATCACATCTACCTCCTTGTCACCTACTTTCACCTGAAAATAAAACATATTACTTAATTTTCAAAGGCTGAATGCAGAAAAACAATTATCCAGTGCAAAAGAGATTAACCCTTTTTTTACATTTATCGCTTTCTGCTTAAAGGGTAAAAAAACCCCAACCCCTGAGTTCACTGTTCATCTTTTTAAGCATTGCAAAGGTGTGAATCTTGGCAGTAGCCACTTGACCAGATACCCAGCATCTGTCCCACTTGTTTGTATTTTCATGCCCACAATTCATCTTACTTTGTGTCCTGAACCGGATTTTATGAAATTTTTTTCCAAGATGTTATCAAGAGCAGGATCAAGTTCCTCTCCAACATCTTCTATTAACAAAGGTTGGCCAAGGGACAGGCAGTCTTCTATGTGACTTCTGAAGAACTTGTGGTTCATAGCTGTAACCTAGGAAGATTAGTTCACAATAGAACATGCATTTGCAAGCACATAGAAAATAGCATGAAATCTAGTGCAGTAGTGAAATCTGGTACTGGTTGACAGCCGACTGAATACGAGCCAGCAGTGTGCCCAGGTGGCCAAGAAGGCCAACAGCATCCTGGCTTGTATCAGCAATAGTGTGGCCAGCAGGAGCAGGGAAGTGATTGTCCCCCTGTACTCGATGCTGGTGAGGCTGCATCTTGAATACAGTGTCCAGTTTTGGGCCCCTCACTACACAAAGGACATTGAGATGCCAGAGTGTGTCCAGAGAACGGCAATAAAGCTAGTGAAGGGTCTAGAGAACAAGTCCTATGAGGAGCAGCTGGGGGAACTGGAGGTGTTTAGCCTGGAAAAAAGAGGCTGAGGGGAGACCTTATCACTTTCTACAACTACCTGAAAGGATGTTGTGGTGAGATGGAGGTCCATCTCTTCTCCCAAGTAACAAGTGATAGGACAAGAGGAAACAGGCTCAGGTTGCACCAGAGGAGGTTTAGGCTGGATGTAAGAAAAATTTCTTCACTGAAAGGAGCATGAAGCACTGGAACAGGCTGCCCTGTGGAGGAGTCACCTCCATTCTGGTGGAGTCACTCTCCGTAGAGGTATTTAAGAGATGTATAGATGTGGTGCTGAGGGACATGATTTAGTGGTGACCTGGCAGCGCTGGGTTAAAAGTTGGACTTGATGATCTTAAAGGTCTCTTCCAACCAAAACAATTCCACAATTCTATGATTTTTAGTCCCAATGAACCTAAGGAATGAAGTTAGTGTCTTAGTGACCAACAGTAAAATTCTAACAAGACCAGAGCAAACTACAATATCCCAGATGCAAAGGCATAATCCAAACACCTGGCTATTTAGAGTCTTGACATAACTTTCTTCATCCTGGACTTTATAGAATTCAAATTCAGCTGACACCTGAACCAGGATGTCTAAAAGCTCGTAACTGACTGAATTTTCATCAGGAAACCTTCCTCTGCAGGTAGAGGCTGCATCTGTGTGTATTCAAAGCCATGCAAGCTTTGAAGAGTACATAGCAGCTCAATAGTTAAGCCCTGTCAGGACTCACAAATTTCATAGGCTGGATATTCACACATACTGACCACAGCGCAGGCCTGGTAGACATTTCTCTCTGGCTCATCAGCCAAATGTCATCATCACTTACAGTGTATGAATAGTGGGGAAAGAAGAAACGGCATTTTACTCTACATCTCCCAGTCCCTGCTTTGGTGAGTATGTGATACAAGATCCTTATGCAATGACTGGACCAGAGGGTGGAACCTGTTTGTTCGAAGTCCCCTACTGCAGGCTGCACACCGGTACATGGTGAGAGCAGCCACCTGGAGCGTGGACAGTACAGACCCAGTGCCACTTAAGGGAGGGAACTGAAGTTGTGACTTGGAGAACACTAAAATCATTGGGGATAAGGCTACAGCATGGCAGAAGGAGTCAGTGTAGATCTCTAACTGAAGGAGATTCACTGTTGCTACTTCTGAACTCAGCTTGGCAGCTCTCTGAAATCCTTACCAGGAGATGAAAGTCTCAAAGACAGTGGAATACGAGATACATCCTTCTTTCTATTGTTTCCTGTTGGTTACTCACACTAGCATTTCTTGATGTAATTTTCGGGTGCCAAAGTAAGGTCTGATGTAATTTAGAGGAAGACATGTTATCTGCTATAACACAGTAGATTTCACACAGTCACAAAATGCTTAAGTTATTTGAATACAACTCGTATATTTTAGGAGAGCTTATCATAATATTTTTAATCAAGACATCCATTTTTCCAAGATCTTTTGAATGTTGTACATTATTTTTCTGTCTCTTCTCAGTCAAAAATTCTTATTTCTACACCATTTTTTGAGCACATTCAACTTACCAGAAACTGGATTTGGTGTGGGATTGAATGTTGGGCCTTTCTTAACAGTGCTAGGAAATAGAGATCTAGACCAAGCTCCAGAAGGCTAAGGATTTTAGATAATGACATCACCATGATGTCATCGGCTCTCTGGATATCACTATCCTTACCTTCATTCTCAGTTTCTTTTTCTTATCTGTCACTCTCATTTTGAGTGAAACGATGGTATTCATGCGATACTCTACAGTTGTGGGATAGACTAGATTTATTAACAACTAACTCTGTAGTATCATGTTCAATCTGGCATGAAAATATGTATTTAGATCTTTATCACAACCCATCTTATCCTCATTGGTGTAACAAAGCATGGAGGTAGGCTGATTAGAAAGGAAAAAAATAAAGTTTTGATTTAAATAGAAGACTCAGATCCCAAACAGGATGCACTACTAGGTAGAATGTGAGAAGGGTGGATAAATTAAGCAATAAAAATTTTCATCACATGTATTTAATCATCAAGATGCAGCCTGAATTTAGGCTTCTTGTTTGATACGCCTCAAAGATCACTAGATTTCCATTCTTTTTCTATTATTCATATTATTTTTCCATTATTTTTCTATTTCTTCCCTTTTTCTTTTCCTGATTTTCCTCTTAAAATGTTTACCCTAAAATGTTATTGCTGTGCAGCAGCAACTGCCTGATCCTTTCTGGTCTTAATTTTGCAAGTCAATTATTTCCCTCTTTGCTTCTTTTTGTCTGTGACAGGTAATTAAATGATTCATTATAAAAACACATACGGTATAACATGTAATTCCAATTTGCTCTTGAAACTGTCTTTCTGGGAGATGACAAAGCAGTACGAAGTATTTAACCCTGATACAGATAGGTCACAGATTTTATGTCAGTCTTGTTTTAATTTCTGCCTAACTGTATGTCATAAATATCAGATTTAAATTACACATGGCCAGAGCGTTTGCATTGCTAACTGATATGAAGTGACAGACACATAAAATAAAATTAAAGGTACTATTTACCTGAAGTCCATTATTCTTTTCCTTATTTTTAATCCAGACCTTTCCTTGACCTTG
Organism: Buceros rhinoceros silvestris; assembly: GCF_000710305.1. Taxonomy (NCBI): domain Eukaryota; kingdom Metazoa; phylum Chordata; class Aves; order Bucerotiformes; family Bucerotidae; genus Buceros; species Buceros rhinoceros. The sequence continues at coordinate 94,264 of NW_010407516.1, read as the reverse complement.
TGGATCAATCAGCAAAGGATATCTAGATGCTTTTGTGACAATGATGCCATTCTGAATTGAAAGGTCATCATTTGGAAGACCTTGGAGGTTCCATTCAGCCACTGTAGCATTGTCAACAAGCATACCAGTAAGGTTCAGGTCCTAAGAGAAAATATGTCATTACAAAATGAGTACCAGTTAGAGGAGTTATACTAAAATGTTTGATGGAATGTTCTTTTTCTGATCATAATGCATGCCGAAATGTATTTGGTACCTATTGTTTATTGCTTCCTTTATTTAAAGTTCGGTGCCTGAAGTTGGGTAATAAAGTGAATTCTCTTGAGGCTTTGAGTGTCGGAGAAACTCTGAAGTCAGTTCAGTATGTAATGACAAGCTGATTTTGGTATTGGCAAACTCCCTTCTTGCTAGTTCAAGAGGAAGGGTCATCTTGGTCATGAGCTTCCTCCTGCTGTAAAGTTGTAAAGTGCCTCCAAGTATGTATATGAATACAGGATTGCTTGTGGGAGACTCGGAGAAGAAAGGGGAGATATGCTATGGATCAATAACCATGAACTACCACAGAAAATTATTGTTACTATGGTCAGAACCTTTCCCAGCTCATATATTTTCCCGAAGTTTGATTTGCACACGTCAATTAACCTGCTTTATTTTATTCCACTATGAGCAGTGACTGGTTTCTCAAGAATGTGTATGTAAAGAAAAGAGTGCTTGAAATCACAAACCAAGCTCACTAAATTAAAAAAGTAGCTTAATAATGATGTGAATTTAAAAACAATAACATGGAAGGGTTTTTTTTTTTTATTTGCTCCTGACATTTTTCACTGAAGAATTCCAATTCGTAAGCTTTCTCTACAAACAATACATTTAAAAAGAAAGAAAAAGTCCATGACTCCTGCAAAAAAAAATCACATAATGCAGCATCTGAAACCTAACACAAACTTTCAAATACTTTGAAACTTGTGATACAATAATGAGAGTTAGTGATACCTAGTGATACCTAGTTAGTGGTTGCAAGACTCAAAAGCTTTTTTACACCTTTGATTTTTGTACTACTGCAATTATTGAAGAATCTGCATGAAACAACTATTCTAAGACAGAGAAACTTTGAGAATCCAATTTCCATTTTCGAAAAGAACAGTAAATTTAATAGCCAAAATTTTCAGCAATTGGAACCTAAAACCATATTTAGTTCCTTAAGCAGATGAGCAGGGCCTAAACAGCTTTGAATTTTTTTTTACTGCAGCAGGAAGTATCAGTCACTCTGCAACTCTGACACTTATCTAATTTAAGTGCCTAACTACATAGATGATAGCTAATTTTAAACAGCTCTCTTTAAATTGTTACGCCTAAATGACTCATACACCCACTGCCAGTTAGTCTGTGACAAAGTAAGGCAGATGTCAAGCCTTTTCCTTGAACTGCAAAGCTGCTTTTTTTCCTGTGAAGCATCAAAAGAAGCCCATATGCCTCATTTTGTGAGTACTTAATTCACTGGAAAAAATTAAAACTGTCTTCCATACACTATCATTGAAATCATAATCCTGTCTTTAACAGCAACTGTCTAAACAGAATGGTAATTACGGTTTAATACTTGTTAATTATGGCATTCTGTGTCTAACCTGCCCATATGAAAAAAAAAGCTACACAGAAACTATCAAAACGTATTCCTCAAATCTTGAAGGATGCAGCTCAGTAGTAATGTGGTCAGAACATCTTCATCGAGGCAGAATTTCAGTTCTTTATGTCTTGTTTTCTAAGGACATTATATAGCCAAGTTCTTACCCTTAAATGGTAAGCATCTCGACAGATATTCCCCAAGGTAAGTAGCTTGTAAGAACATTTTGTACACTGAAATTGAGAAAGAGCCCCCCTGGGATGAATGTATGAAGGATAACTCCCATACCACACTGCTAAACAATCTCCCCTGAGACTGCGCTTCTACTGGTACTCTATTAATAAACCCATCTTGGCCTTACATATTACTTATCATCAGGAGCTTTTAAAGAGCTTTGCTGGGCAAGTCAGACTCATTCATCTTTGTAAGTCATAACATAGTGTGGGCTGGGCTGTGAGGTTCACTCTGTCAGGTCAAGGTTAATCACGCTTACGAGAAGCATTACGCACCATCTAACATTAGAAAAAAAAATAAAAAAAGATTCACAAGTGACTTCTATGAGAGGAACAGCACAACTAGCCTCTCCTCCTAAAGAGGTCTCCCCGATAGAGGTTTTAAGTGTCAAATCCTCCAAGAACACAAAAAGAAGATGCAGCAGGGATACTAGTCGATCTTCAACTGCTTCACAATGGTTCAGCCACAGCAGCACACAGCTTGCTCACTTGCTCCCAGCTCTCTCCAGCAGCACCTTCTCTGTTAAAAGCTTTGATAGCTGTGAACAGGAGCTATTTGAGCTTAATGCCTCCACTCCTGTACTGGGAGTAAGAGAGACCCCCTGAACTATTTCTCCAGCCTTTACTGCTGGAGAAAATGTACCCAGTTATTCACAAAATCAAGTGGAAGGCAACATGGGCAGATTACTCAGAAATATAGTTTTTATTATTATGGCCTAAACTCTGCCTTATGCATGAATATATCTTCCAGGTGCAAGGAAGAATATTAGACAGACCTCCTAAAAACCATGGAGCAGGAACAAGTCAGAGTTAAAAGTGGGTATCTAGAGAGACAGCAGATTTTTAGTGGCAGCACATGAGACTCTAGCTGGTAAAAGTGGAAACAGAGTAGATCTTGCTGGGTCCCTGGAAGCTCATCAGGGCATAACTCCTACCCACCCAGATGCCACAGATGAATCTTCCCACCTCTGCACCACCCTGTGAGCCTAACTTGGGAGCTGCTGTTTCAAAGACTGCCTGGAGAGCTATAGGGACACTGCAATACCAGATGTGGTGTGGCATTCTCAAACACATATTCACAAGTTATTCCTTGAAAGGGGATAACTTAAAATGTTGAGAAGACAGTTACAAGAGGTGTTTTCTTCAATATACATATTTTCCACTTTCAGTAAATGCTTGTTGTGGCTGATTTACCTGACTTTATAACTGAAATTATGGACCCAGCATGGTATTCTTTTTTTAAAAACAGAACAGAATGCTTTGCACGTTATTCCTCTGCAAGGCAAAGGATAAGGTCAGGACAGAGCATGAACACTTACATTACTGTATGGAATCTTGTTGTTGTCCATCTCTTTCTTCCACAATTGGAGCAGCAAATTCCTGTACTCCTGATTGAAAGGTCCAGAGTAGGAGAGAAATCCAGTGGCCAGAAGAACATTCCCCACTAAATTAATAATTTGATTTTGAAAGTTTTTGCTGCTTGCTGTCCAACGAAGCTGTATGTAAAAAAGTTATAAAGAAGTTAGATTAAGCTGGCACAAAACTAACATGAAATTTCTGGTAAATGATTGTTCTTTGAACTAGGAGTATTTTTGGCTTGAAATTTCTACTTCTACTACTTTTCAGAAGTAGAAGTTTGCTTGGAAGAGATGGCAACCACCTGACCAAGTGGGAAAAAAGCTTCTTTGCCAGCAAGCTGGCCAAACTGGTAAGAGGTGTTTTAAAGGAGAAACAAAATGGGAGGGAGAGGATTACCAACAATCCTGAGGAAGTGAAGGATGAGGTTGGCAAACAAAATGTTTGCCCTATAAACGGGAGGGACCCTTGTAATCAATAAAACACACAGCTGGGCATTTCTCTGAAGTGCTCGTACACTAATGCGCAGAGCATGGAGAACGAATTAGAGGCCTATGTGACGCTGCAGTCATGATGTTATAGGGATCATGAGGACGTGTTGGGAAGGCTGCCACAACTAGAGTGCTGCAAAAGGTGTAAACAGGTTTGTTGGGAAGGACATGCTGGGAATGTGAGAGGAGGTGTTTCCTTTCATGTGAGAGACTGGCTGAAATGCATGGAGTTCTGCGTCTGATACTCCAGGATGGACAGTGCGTCAGTTGAGAGCTTATTGGTTAGGATTAGAGGGCAGACCAACATGGGTGACACTGTGTGTGTCTGTTACAGACAATGTGATTAGCAAGAAGTAGATGAGGTCTTTTTTCAGACAATGGGAAGAAACCTCACATTCACAGGCCCTGGTCTACATGGGGGACTTCAACCCCCGTAATAACTTCTGAAGGGACAATACAGCAAGACACAAACAATCCAGGAGGTTTTAAGGAGATCACTGACAAAAAACTCTTACACGGGTAACTGAGGATATACTGAGGTTTGCTGAAACTCAGACTTGCATACAAGAAAGAACTGGTTAGGGATATAAAGGTCAGGAGCAACCCTGGCTGAGAGAACTGAGATTGTTTAGCCTTGAAAACAGACAGCACCGGAGGAATTTCATAAAATACCTGATGGAAAGTTGTAAAGATGATGGTGACAGACTCTTTTCAGTGGTACACAGTGCAATGACAAAAGGCAATGGGCACAAATTGAAATTCCAGTTAAACATAAAAAAACTTCCTTATGGTGAGAGTGGTCGAGGACTGGAATAAGTTGGCAAGAGAGGTCTCTAGAGATCTCTTCCAGTCTCAATTATTCCACGATTCTGTGATTATCTGAGTATTATTTTTGAGTTTTACTTATTCCTTTCTCTCCAGATTTCTGTTCCCTTCCAACCACTCAGCCCACAATCAAACAGGACCTACATGTTTTAAGTTTATAGTACACATTTAACCCAGTATTAGTTTTGTCCAAGCCTCCAAGTACTGTGTATAGTTTAATTTTTTGTCTGAATTTTCAAAAGTAGAATGGAATAACAGCTCTTACAAGCTGTTACTTACAAGCTCTTACTCTTACTTCATAGCACAATGTTCCAGAAAACCCACAGCAAGACACTGGAATTTCCTATTTTGGTGTTGCTCTTCAGAAATTCACTGAAAAATATTATATGCACCTAAGATTTTTGACTGATATATTTTGAAGTACAGCTATGCAAACAAGTACTGAAGTTTTGGCCTCAAAGGACACAATGGTTGAAGTCAAAGCTCTCATCAATTTTGACTCTGTGCGAAATCAACCAAGGAATTATCAAAGCAAATAATCAGACAAGAAAAAAAGAGTATCCTGCTTCCTCTAGAAACCTTCAGGTTGAAGCCAGAAAAATCTGTGTAGGAAAGGTAAATTTCAAGCTCAGTGCAGAGGATAACGATTATCCCATAATTCTGTAAAAGGCTCCAGTAGAAATCTGAACTTCAAATATAATTCAGGAAATTAGTCAAGCTTCAAATTCCTATTTTTGTATACTTGGTGAGAAAATAGAGTAATCCTTCTTATAAATATTTTAGGGCAATTATTTAGGTTAAGCCTAATTCCTCTTCTTACTAAAGCTAAAAGGAATTTGGCTCCTTGGCTTAAAATCTGAACTTTATCTCAGTACGAGGCGTATGATATGACATAAATCTTCATACGGAAGAATTAACACAAGAAATTGTTTTATTTTGTTGGACACATTAAGTTCAAGCAAAAAACATAAATAAAACTAAAATGAAGTGCCATAGGATATCAAGATATCACCAAGCCTTGAATTTCTTGAGCATTACTTATTATCATTATGGAGTATTCTCAAAATTGAGCTCCTACTTTGTGCTGCAAACCTACTTATATGTGCTAGTACCTTTTCTCCACCTAATCCTTCAATCAGAGCTGTGGCATTGTTCATCTTCCGTCTGCAAGCCTCAGCATCATCGAGTAAGGCTTGCTTCTCTTTCATAGCAGTATCATACATGGCTTGTACTTGATCCAGTTCCATTTGCTTCTCATCCAGCTGAATTTGTGCATTATTCAGTTCTGTTTGGGCAGCTGCAAGTCTTCCCTCTTGCAAGGCTAAATTTGCCTACAGACATTTAAAAGTAAAGAGTAGTTAATACCTATTATTTGGCAAAAGCAAATGACATTCATTTAATGGTACATCTTGTACTGTATTGGGTACTTTTAAAAATAATACATGTTTAAGATGACAGCAGGTTTTTTTGTTTTTTACTTTTCAACCTAAAACTGGAAGCATAACATTATTCGATTCAATCTTAAAATGTTTTAATCACAGTACACTTGAAATAGTTGTACACTATGATTTGAAATCACAATACACTGGAAATAGCTATATGCTAGATACATGAAGCAACACATATAATGTTTTCTGTAATATATTCTCAGTGCAAAAGAAAATTAAGATTGGACTATATCATGGGTTATAAGATAGTAATGATGATAACGGAAACTACTCTTCTCTCTTCTCCCATCAGTTACTTCTACAATAAAAATATAACACACATATTCCTCACTCCTCTGGAAGCTAAAACTCTAGAGGCTTTTCTCATGTCTTTATATAAATGTGAATGTTGAGTTACCAGTCATTTAAATGTGGCCTCTTAACTTGTATATTCCTAATGGGGGCAAAAAGTACTCTGTGAATGCAGAATGTGTTTTCCAAATACACGTTTGCAAGGATTAGAGACAAAGTTCTTAGGAAATTCACACGTACAGATAAAGGTTTCTTCCATTTACTCTGCATATTTAGAGCACTTGTTTAAATATCATGTATCTTATTTTTATTTTTTCTGCTATAAGAGTTACAAGATAGAAACCAAGAATCTATAAGAACAGTTTTGTTACAAATATGAAGCTTGACACTCACATCACACCAGAAGAGTACCATACAAGGAATCTCTGGGATGACTCTTAGTAAACAGTATAACCATGAGATCTTGACTAAAAATGTAGACTTAATTCTTATCAAAATATGCTAAAATCAGCAAATTATTCTTGCTTTGCATGGGGGGAAAAAAAAAAAAAAGAAAGAGAGAAAAAGAGGGAGAGGAGCCAAGATCATATTTTTAGATCTAGGCATGACAAAAAAGTGCAGCATGAAGTCTGGTGGATTTCAAAAGACAGGTCTGTGAGCAGGGAGTTAGGGAACCATATATGTACTAATCGACGAAGCAGTACAGCTTTATGAGTTACACATCTAGGTAACAGCACTGTCAGAAAAAAAAATTGTTTACTGTATCCGCTGTCTGTTGACATGTCCTGAGATAAAAAAATATTTTATAATGGAGATAAGCCAGCAAAACGGCTGCTCATAAAATTTCCATCATGTAAGAATGCTGAAATATTTTTACTTCGCACTGTATCAAAGAGCACATCAAATAGCATCTCCTACAGGTAAACACAGTTAAATCAGTGAGTCTTGTTAAGACCCAGCTAAGCAGATTTCAGAAACACTGCTGTTAATTTTTAGTGAATCTTGGACTGTCGGGAAAAGTTTAAACATTAAAGGAGTAGGTGATGTAGTGTTACGGTGTCCTGCACCAGGGGAGAGGTGGGGAGAGTGATCTAGGAGAGAGAGACACAGTGCAGGGCTCTTTCTGTATCTAAATAAGAAAGGCCCGACAACAAATGGCTTAATAAGATAATTGCTTTAGTTACTGAGATCCAGAAAGAGCCCTGCAGCAGCCCTCTCTCACCTACCTCACCCTTGCCTGCCTCTTCCCCAGTGCAGACCACCCTCTTATCCTTAAACTCTGTAAGGACTAAGAAGGGGAGTAAACCAAAGTTATGACATATTGTTTCATCCCCTGCTGACAAATAGTGAGGTTACACAGGGAGCAAGATTTTTGGAGAGGTGAAAAGAACAGCCTAGGCAAAACAGTTGGAACAACAGAGAACTTACACCTGACTGTATGGATTCATATTTCACCTTGACATTTACGACAGCAGAACATGAATCTCAATGGAAAAGGATGGTCATGTGAATTCCCAATACATATGAGCAATCATGCCTTGTAAACACGAAAAACAGACCTCTGTGCAGCAATAAACTTCCCAGAAAAGTGCAAAAGACTGATAAAACAGATTTCCCAGTTCTTTTAAGCTCTTAAAAGGCTACCAGCTTTGAAGATGTAGGGACAATAAAAAGATATTTCAGGTGAATACAAAGACAAAATACATATTGTGTTCTAACATGAAAAATTAAACTCAAAATTATTTACAGGAGACTTTACAGGATCTCTAGAAGATGAGTTATAATAAGAAATTATTTTAATAGACAATTTAATCAAAGTTTTCAACCAATTTTAGGGCAACCATAACAAAGTAGCAATTCATTTTGGTATTAGCTTGATTTGTATGCTGCTTAATCATATGTGGCTGTACAAAAATGACTGCTAATGTATCAGGATGACCAACCTACATGATTCCCAAAGGCAAAAAGACTACTTGTTTCAGATTGCCCTATGAAATCATCACTATTTGGTCTCTCCCTGTCTTTCTTTCCAACTCCATTTTTCAAGATTACATGGGTACAAACATGGCTTTTGTATTGACATCACTGGCAGGTTGTCTGGCAGCTTCCCATGCAGAGCTTTGGCATGAGAGCAGGAGGCAAGTTTTGCTGCCAAGGAGAATCTTCTGCACAAGAAGGCTATTACAGTCACAAGCAGCCTTATACAAAGATTTCCAGCCAATTAGAGGCGAGAAGAAAATGTGTCTCCCAACCACAAAGAACCACTGTGGCCTTTCTAATTTTAGCGGCATTGCTATGTGAACGAGTTTCACACCCTTCATTTCATCCCTCTGAGTCACACAGCAAAGCAAAGATTCACAATTCATTCCAGTTGGATGCAGTGTGAGAGCCTGAATAAATAGCTTTTATGTGAATGAATCATGAGGATAAGAGACATGAGATCCACACTCTTATCTGTGCTCCCAGAGGAGATGGGGGCTACGACAGAACATGCCTGGGCTTGCATGAGAGCAACAGCTTCAGCCTTTTCTCGCTGCTGGCATTGAGGGACCCACACAAGCAAACTTGTCAACGTCTGCTCCAGCCAGTGCCTCTACCTGCTGTCTGTGCGTGCCTGCAGGGGACAAGTATGGAGACAGTACCTGTGCTGACAAGGGCCTCGGACTAAATTGTTCAGCAACTATTCTGCCTTCATCCGAGATGCCCTCAGAGAGGACATCACAGCAGGTGGTGAGATGATCCTGCCCCTTTCAACCTTTGTGCATTCTACATAAAACCAGGGCAAAGAAGCACATAACTACAGTCCACAGCTTTACTGTTAAATTAAACATGCCCAGGACCTTTCTCTGGCACTGAGGCTAACTAGAGTAAAACTGCCCACATTAAGCTCTCCCAGCCTCTAAAACAGTACAGCTGCATGCAAATGGTCTCAAGGAAATGCCCATTGAACCAAGCTAATTTCTGAAAGGTGTCCAGTGATTGCTGAGAAAATGCTGCTTAGCCAAGACTAAATTCACACTGGGGATCATTCTAGCAATTTAACAGTGCAGGTGATCACTTCCCAACGTCTAGAAAAATTCACCAGTACTCTTTAATTTATTAGTATTGACATAGCCATAAGTTTCTCGTTGATTCACTGCAAACTCAATTTTGCAAAGCACCAAGTATATCTGACCCTGTTCCAAGATTTTAAATAAAATGCCTTCTCCAATTAAAAAACCTCACACCATTTAATGTAATCTCCGCTCTTGAATGGAATTCCCAGACGAACCCCAGATCACTCTGAAGAGCAGCTGTTGCTCAGTAAATTCTGGAAATGTTACTAGAAGAAGTACGGGTTCTCCCATAAGAAAGAAAAGTGGCTGAAACTTTATAGTTCACCATGGGCAAGGAAGATTTGGAGCTTTCCAAACAGGTCTCTTGTTTCAGGGATTTTAGCTTTCCAAGTTCACTACTCTTACAGTCCATTGAGCACTTACTACTGGTGGACCAGGCCAGAAGGCTTCTTGCACTTGGGCACTGTCACTCTGCACAGGAGCCTCTCTGCATGGGCTGTGTGACCCTCTTTGCCATTTGCTTCAGTCCTGACCTGGGCACATGGCATCTGACTGACAATTCTTCATGGAAATGCAATCTCAAGCTCCTCCTGTCCCAGATCACTGCAGATTTTTCACACAGACACTCCACTGGTTTTGTATCAGCTTTCTCAGAGCCTCAATATCATGGTAAGTTTGGATTCATCGTTATTTAGGGGAACATTATATGAGAGACAAACACATACATGGGTTTTACAGGCATTCCAAAACCAATGTTTTCACTTCACCGGTGTAAAAAATTATACTCATACGGTGTGACATTAACAAAATCTTGGCCTCAGTTTCTTTGCTATCACTGACCATCCTTTGGAATTAAAACGATCTTTGAAAGTCACAGAGATTGCGCCTCTTATCTGCTTTTCACAGCCTCTACTAACTGTTAAAAGATTTTCCATTTTTTTTCATTCAGTTACATGTCCTGACATCAATCAGTTTTGTCATGTGATCTAAACCTCCCCTTCCCTGGGTACTCCCCAGAGTACATGTTTTCCTTTCACAGTTACTGTGGGCCTTGAATTCAGATTTGTATTCTTGTTTTCCTACCACATTGACAAGGACACACTTATTTAAATGGAGGACCATCAAATTTGTCACTCTTTGACAGTTACTTTTTCCTCAGGTGTAAGATTTCCTCTTATTGCTTGCTGTGGATTTTAGTTCAGCATGGAGACAAGTGAAAGCAGATAAGGCAATAAAGTCTCATATTTAGAACTAAGTCTGACAAGGAGAATCCTCAGTATCAAACAGAATTTATAAACTGTAGACAAACTTCCATTGATCATTGTAACAGCCTAAGGAGAACTTAATTAAAGTCATTGGAGACATCTCTAAAGGAAATTATATCCCTACATACAGTATTTTAATTGAAGGCTAACTGAATCACAGCAAAATCCAGGGCTTCTTCATTCTACTGTTACATTCTTCAACTCATGGATGAATAGCAGATGGTGTTTCAGAAATACCAGGTTAATTCAGCAGGCTTGTTTATTAAGGAACAAACTAGAGAGGAAGGTCTCACGGTCATGCTGACCACGCTCGGTAAAGTAGCACACTCATGGTGAGCACTGTATGATAAGCAACAGCACAGCATTGTATTTGCAGGCAACATTTTGTTATACTTTCTGGTTTTGATTCTAACTAATGACCCTTAGACTGCAGGCCACATATCTAAAGAATGTAGGTATTCGTTTCTAGGAAGGAGTTAATTTTTGCACATGATATTTACTAAAATATAAGTCACTATTAATTAGTTTTCACAAGTTGTCACATTTAAGATAAACGAGGCACTGAGTCTCAGTTAAGATGCAATTTAAAAATATATTGGATGAATTTTGCAGGTGTTGAAGAGGATTTATCTCCTGGAACAGCAGTTAAGATTAAAGAGCTTGATTAATTCATTCAGTAAACCTGCTTTTACCACTGGACAATTTAGCCTGTGCTAGTACTTTACACAGTTTAATTGTACATTTGTTTTCAATTATTTTCTTAGCATCATTCCGTTGCTTCCTGCATTATCTCCTGCATACTTTAAATACCTCCTCTCTCTGTCATCTTCAGTTTTAAAATACTTGTGACTGTTGCTATACCTGACAATAGGCATCACTTTGCCAAGAAACGAATGTTCAGGTTTTTTATCAGCTACAGTGTGACAAGAACGTAAATACTTGAATACAAAGTTAAATTTATATGTAATCTTAAGTCATACATATTCAAATGAAAACTGCAAGAGCACTTCTGCAGCTTTCAGAGTTGCATCTGCATATAAAGCCACTATTTCCCCTAGGTCTTGCTCTCTTTTGTAGCTCTCAATAGCCACATTTCAAATTCTGTTCTCATTAGTGAACATCCATTTCCTGAAAAGGGGATTGCTACTTATATATCACAGAAACACAGTCTTCTCTCTCAGTTACTTGAATCTAAATATCATGCTTTTAACAAATTTTAATCTGATCTTTCTAGATAGATTAAAAGACTATGCCAAGAGTTTTGAATATACCATTGATACAGTGGCTTATACAACAGGAGACTGAACATAAGTACAGTGGAACCACAACTGATTGAATGCATTTCTTGAGAAAAGAGCCATAATATTCCCTGTAGAAGCAAAGATTATAAATCACTATATAAATATTCAAAGTCCTTTTTTTTTCTAATGTGCTCATAAATGAAACATTTCCGAGTCAATAAAGCTATCTGAAGGAATGCAGGCAACAGTAGCAGATCCCTGTGTACTGTAGTTCAATGTTAGAATTCCATGCCAGGTGACTTCTTCCTTTATTATATGTACACTCACACATAGCGGTTTGTCACTCTAAAGTTTTCTTAGAGAGCCAAATTCCAGCTAAGTTCATTGAAGAATACTCCTTGCCAAGAACGGTCTCTACTCCCCCAGACTATACCAAGACTGCAATGAATATGCTCCTTCCCAGGCCAGTAGGACTGAGGAGAAGTTTGCTTGAAATCATAGTGCCTGGCACTGAGTCCGAGAGCGGAGACTGTATTGGTATCTCCCACTTGCAGATAGCCAGGCTCTACAAAGAACCTGTGTTGAAAACGGTTCACACAAGTAAAAACTGTACCACAGGGTAGCTGCGTAAGCGGAAAAAAATGCTAGGACATACTTAACCTCTGGGGACTTGACTTCACCACTGGATGTGAAGAAACAATAATCTCTTGTAACTTATGACCCCTTTAAACCAAAATAATGCAACATTTTTTCCATTCAACTATAGTCATCCCTCAGAAAAATAAAATGAGTAGTATGACATACCTTAAGAGGAAGAACTTCTTTATTAATACCATAGAAGTAAGCCATTGCTTGTGTCCAGGAGCAAAGACCTGCTACATTTCCACACACTTTTTTAGCAGTCTCAAGATTATAGTCCTCCATAACCAAATAAGGCTCCAAAAGCTCCACAGTTTCTCCTGTAATTGAGTCCTCATCGATGGAAAGCAAAAATTATTTTTCAAAACGGACTTTAGAATAACATCTGCTTCACACAAACATTTTTCTTTAAAAAAACACGGTGCTACCACTTTTTACAGAAGAAATGAACAAAATAACAGTGTTGCATTTCACTTTTGTAGAGTACAGAAGTTTAGCTGTCTTTTTGTGAGCTCAAGTGAAAATAGCTCCTTATTTCCATTGCAACAGATTGACTTGAGTTTGCATTTAATATCCCTATTTGACCCATAAGATTTACAGACATCACTCGTACTCGTAGCTCCATGACAACTTAAGCTGATCTAAGTTATTGCTGTTACAGCACTGTTCCTTCTTTCCTCTCACCTTCAAACAGATGCTCTTGCTCCATATTTAATACCATCTCCAATGCTCAGTGAGCTAGTTTGGAAGCTAATACGAAAGAAATCTAAGTCAGCAAATTAATGATTAGTTTTCTTCTAGGCGAGTTCCCTGAACAAGCTAAGAAGTTCACCATAGCATCAGACTGGCACCAGTGTGAACACAGCTAAGGGAGTCAAACATGCAGCTTTAGGAAGGTAAAGGGTGGAACTGCAAGGTGCTGACACGACTTCACTGAAACTAACCCTTTTCCTTAACCATAAAAGAGATTTCTTTCAGCCGTTCACTTCATTATTCTAGTCTCAGATCATTCCCCTTCTTCACAATTTGTTGAGAACATGAAAAGTCAGATCTTTGATGATGGTGGTCAATCTATAATTTTACAAGTTTCGGCAGAAAATGAATTCATCTCCTTAAGCAATGTAGAGAGTTGAAGAGCTTATACAGGGTGACAATAGTTGCTTAACAATAGACGCATTAGGAATCTTCCCTTTTTTTGGCAATATATTAATGCCTTCCTTTTAATGCATCTAGAAATCATCCTCCATTCATACTGTCAAGCAATATACGCTTTTCCTGTTTTTTCTGCATAGCTGAAAGGACTGTCTTGTACTTGCCTGATCCCTAAATAATAACAAAGACATTCATTATATTACTCTAAAGATCAGGCACAGTGATGTTTTCACTATGAGCATTTGCTAAAATGTAAAATAGTGCTGGACAAACATTTTGACTTTTTCCTTCTTCTCAAAATTATGAGCTATCAAGCTGGCAAAGGTGAAGCAAAAACCAATTAGCAGTGGCCTAAATCTCTGTTCAAGAGCTTGAAAATTGTCATGCTTTTCCTTCTAAGTAATGAATTTTAAACCTAAGGAACTACTTCATCCACTAGTCTTCCTTGCCGAAAAAAAAAAAAAGGAAAGAACAAAAATCTCACAAATAAGTAAGCAGTGTAGTCTACTCAGAACTCCATATGCAGTGAGCTTTTTTCCTATATATACTAAATCTTAGAGACAAGAAAGGGGGTAGGAGGACAACATGAGAAGTACCTTATCAGGGTACTCTAGTGTTCTTCACCACGTTGACCAGTATCACTTCCTGCAAGAAGTGAGTCCCACAGAGGTTGTTCTGACTCTTCTAAGTAAAGTTAAATGTGTTGTAAATTACCAGCACAAACACATGCAGTATCAATAAGCACCAAAACTGGAAGCCTCAGTAGAGAGGCTTCAGGAAGGAGTTCATAATTAGTCCCCATTATCTTTAAACTAATTTCGTCTTTTTGTTTAGTGAAGATAGCCCTTGGAAAAGTGACCAGATTGACAGCCCCAGGAAGAGACTGTCTACAGAGGCAGTGCAACTTTCCACACGGTGCATTGTCAACATGGCTCACTGGGAGACATGGCTCTTGGCAACAGTGAGAATCACAGTTTCAAGCCTCATCTGCAGAACAAAACCACTCCAGTAGCTTAGAAAAGGTATCAGCAAAAGTGCAGCTCAAGCAGATTTAAAAAAATCAGTGTAGAAAAGAGTGTGTTGTGCAACATTGCAGAGAACCCAGGTTTTGCCAAAATCTGTTTGGTTTTCTGGATTTTAAAACTGATCCATGATTCTGCCATTCCGTATTCCAGCCTAGCTCTTCTTCTGATCCAGCTGTCTGTGACATCTTTGTTCTCTTCCCTGCAGAGAAATTCCCTGTGTCTCACAATTCAGTGAACCTTGCTGTAAACGGGACAAGTTTCTGTCCTGACAGAAATAAAAACCTATGTTTGCTTTTATTTTCTTACAGCTGATGAACAAAGGTTCATGGTTCATTCTGCATTTCACTACTTTTCTAGTGAAAGACCTCCAAAAGTTCACAAACATCTCAGTATTTTCCCTGACAGGATGCTCATTTTCTTCTGTATTTCCTCCTAGCTCCCCATCAAACAATTCTAGTGATGGAATTCTAGAGCAACTTATACACAAACAGGCCTAGTAGCGCTGGAGACGGTGAGCCACTTGAAAAATCAACAGTGAGTCCTTTTAAGGCAAATTCCTACTGAAAAGCAGGAACTGCCTGAATAAAGTTAACACTAAGCTTCTCAAGATTTGATATGGTGTTTGGGATACTTGTGTCTGCCATGAAAAATGTGTGGCCCAGGAGAAAGATTACTGCCATAACGAACCATGAAAATGGAGAGAAAAGCAGTCATGAAGGTATCTCTAACTATAGCTACACAAAAGCCTCACCTGTTTCAAACTACCTTTGAAGGTGGAAGACACTTTCACATGATCTCTAAAGACAGTTGTAGGAATAATAGCACCACTATTAACTTCTTACCTTCTGGAAAGTAAGCAACATGCTAAGAAATCCTGAATTATTCATTAGCTTCAGAGCCTCAGTCCATGATGGCTTCACACATGGGCGTTCTTGATCAGGTGTTACTGAGTCTACTTTTCTTTGGAATAAAAGTAGCACACAATCCATAATTCGCATTATCAAGTGAGGAGGCTTGCCCAGTTTACGAACAGTTGCAATGTCAGAAGGTTTTATTGTCTGGAAAAAAAAAAATCCATTTATTTAAACAATCACTTTATGGTAGAGAAAGATATTGTTCAGGAGGACTGTATATTATCAGATGTGCTGCAGTGTTGCAGGTCACTCAGCAGCAGTGCTTCAGAAAGTCCTTAAAGGCAGTACCACTCAGTGACTGCTTTATTACCTGAAAGTAAAGTAAGTGCTGCCCATCTTACCTCTCCACTGCCTCAGTTTACATGTTTTCTTCTACAAGGATTTAGTGTTAGTCGTTTCAATATTGTTTTTTCTTAAGTCAGAATCACAAGCCATATTATTACAAATAAAAATCATTAACCACATATGTGTTCAGAATATCTTTGATTCTGACCTGCAGGGCTGCCTCAGCTTCTTCCAGTGCAGGTCTTGCAGCTTCAAGCTTCTCTTCTGCTGCAGCTTTATCAATGGCAATGTCATCTA
Organism: Buceros rhinoceros silvestris; assembly: GCF_000710305.1. Lineage (NCBI taxonomy): Eukaryota > Metazoa > Chordata > Aves > Bucerotiformes > Bucerotidae > Buceros > Buceros rhinoceros. Next base: position 78,131 of record NW_010407516.1, on the reverse strand, counting down.
CAATGGCCTGAGCCTTGTCTTTTACCTTTTGCACCTGCATTTTCACCTTTTCGGCAGCTTGGGCTTTCATAGTTACTTCCAGTAAAACTTCATCAGCTTTTTTTGAAGCTACAGCCAAATCTTTCTCCTTCATCACCAAGTCTTTGGAGAGCTGATTTACTGAAACCTCAGCTTCCATCAGTTTTGCAAGACCTGTGTTGAACAAATTCCATTTTAGCATCAAGAAGACCTATTGAGAGAGAAACTTCAGTAAAGCAATCTGGACAGTTAAGTCACTGAGACTGACATTGAGGAACCCCAGTGAATGATGTCATTTACTGAACACCAAAATTAAGCAGGAATAACATCCCTGCTTCTAGTTCAACATTACATGAGGGCCCAGATGAGATGGGGGGAAAGAAACTAAAGATTCTTGAGCAATGAAATGCTCAAATATTTTTATCAAACAATGAGAAAATCAGCTAGAAAAGCTATAAGTATAAAGACCTTATATACACTTTCTTGCACCTAAATATAAAAGCATCACGTAAATCTTTCTAACTCTCAAAAAACCCACATAGTTCCTTCCATGCAGCCAGGAACCTTCTACCTATGGAGATTCATGTAAAAAGTTCAGTTTCAGAAATTATTTGATTGGTTACTTAGATCTTGTGCAGTAAGTCCTTGTGCAGCTTAATATTTTTGAAATTTTACATTTGGCATATAACTCTTTCTTTAAAAGATTCTTCAGAGGAACTGAATCTGAGCATTTACATACCTTCCCTCAGATTTTTTTGTAGCATGTTTAAATGTGAAAACTAGGATCTCAGTAGTTCCTTGGCTACAGAAGTTCCAGGTATTTTAACTGCTAGCTATTTTCAAAACTCATCTGCAGCCTGCAGCATTCACAAAGTTCATTGAAACAAAACCTCTGCATCTTTTGTAATCACACACAGCTGAAAACATGAGTCTGCTACTGGAAGAAAGTGAGCTCACAATTTAAACCTGTACTTTTACATTCTTTTACTCAGATTCTTCTCATCTTTGTAAAAAACCAAAAAGCAAACAAAAATCAAACCAATCTTGCAGTACCTGTTCTCATGCGTTCCGACAAACTTCCAACACTGGCAAAGTTCTCTTTGTAAATAGCCTTGTAGCCTCCAATGAAGGACAGATAAGATTTTGGAGTCACAAATGTTCGACGCCTATATCGTTCAAAGTATTCAACACATTTTTCAGCGACAATATCTTGAAATGTTCCCATGGAGTTAACAACACTCTGTTTCACTTCATCTGTGCACTCAATATGGTAGGAAACCAAAAAATGCTGTGCAACTGCTATAAGAGCATCTTTAGGCCAGCGCTGGAACCAGTCCATGGTACAGCCTGAAATCAGACTTGGAAATTTAAGTGCACGAGTTCTGAATTTTTCCCCAACAGGAGAAAAACAAAGAACCACATGCAAGTTATTACGAACTCGAGCAAGAAAATAGTTATAAAGATTTTCACCAGTAGGAGTATGCCTTGGGTACTCCTTCTTCATTGCCGGTATCAGGTCTTGTGTGATTTCACCTATTTCATCTCGCGCAAAAAGATTTGAGACTTCACCTGAAGCCAAAACATTGTTCAAGTACTCAAGAAAAGATTCATCTCTAATTTCATTGTCTGTGAATATAAAGACAATGCCCTTTCCTTTTTGCCCAGCAGTGCGGTACAAGATTTTCAGATCATCCAAAAGGTTGTTGGTGGCATAAGTTCTGGGATAGAAAAGAATTAAAGAAAGAGAGAACAAAAATTACAGACCATTTTAGGAAATATCTATCATCTGGCTCAGCTTCCTTAAGGCAAGGAAAATATCTATATAAGAAATTAATACGTCCTGGTTTCATTTTTTAGGGTTTTTTTCTTAAACATTTTCCTAAAGTGAATGATCAGTACCATAAATTATGAAAAAGGAGGTGAAATCAACAGAATAACATGCTGGGGGGAAAAAAGATGGTAAGAGCACTACTATGACTAAAGTAATCATGATGCTACTTTGCATCTCTACAGTTTGCAGATGTAAATTCTTTATTAGATCTGTAGGTTAATACAGCTGGATTAAGTTGTCAAGCAGGTTCTGATTCATGTAACCATTACGTAAATACAGCTGGATTATCTTTCAAAGATACTGAAAGCAGGTTAAAGGAAATCATTAAGAAAAAAGAAAAGAAAGAAGAAAAGAAAAGCTGAGGGGTTTATTGTGTTATTTGGTTTAACTGAAATCAGGCTCCAGAAATGATGCTTGAGCATTATCGCTGGGGCTGATCAACTCTGACACAAATGGAGACCATGACTGATTCTTTCATTATGCCTCATATAGCTGGTGCTCACAAGAAGATTCAGATGAAGTCCACACGAATCCAACTACAGATTTCAGATTATGGAATATAAAACTAAGTAAAGTTAATAAAATGGCACATTTTGTCCATTATGTTCTTAGCCAATTAAAATTGAAATTACGGATGTCTTTTCTTTGAAATCAGTTTCTTATTTCCAAGAGTCTCTTCAAAGTCATAAGTAACACTTGCAATATATACAGGACCTGTTCTTCAGTATTCGAAAACAAAACTCTATTTTTATATTAAACATGCTATATAGAAGGTCTCCCAGTTCTCTTCCAGCTCCATCTTACCACCGCTCTATAAATACCCCTAATGCAAATGCTGCAGAACTTGTAAAGCAATCTCTTCGGTTTGCACGTGTCAGCTACAATTATTACAGTGATTTGAGGTATTCTGATAAGAGCATTAGAATTTCTCTATTAAGTGAGAATAGCAGTCCATCTAGCTCGATACTCCTAACACCAGTAATGGGAAATGCTACTTAAACAGAAAACATGAGCCAGCATGCACTCTTCAATGCTGATTTCTTTCTTCCCCCCTCCATATTCATAGCCATTGTATTAGGAGTGTTAGAAAGTATGTCCATCTTGTCCTCTTGGTATCCATTTATCAGCCTGCTGATACTGTCTTCCTCCAGAGCCTCCTGAGCAAGTTACAAAAGATAAACCTGCTTTGTCAATACACGTTTTTCAGCTACCTGCTTTTAGCCCCTCTCCACTCAGTTTCAGCAAATGAACCTTACCTAAGTGACTGAAATATTTATTTGCCCTATTAACACATTTTGAATCTTGTGAGTCTAGGGACTCTATTCTGTGACTCTACACTTAGTTCTTTCCCTCCTTTTTTTTGTTCCCACTGTTCCTTCCTTCTGCCTTTGGGATGCAGAAGAGGCTGTGATATGTCTTTCTTTCTCTTTCTTTTCATCAGAAACCTCATAGCACTGTTCAAAGACTTGTTATATCTCTCTAAGGAAGATTTCTCAGTGCAGTAGTCTGCATAGTGAAATACATACTGCCAGCCCTCAGTGCGTACCCCTGTAAAACCTGTGTCAAAAGAGAAACAGCTGGAAGGCAGTAGTTACTTACAGTCATTTCAAATTTCTACAGATTACTAAATTCCAGTGCAATGAACTAGTAAGTCATTGACAGCAGTTGTAATAACACAGTTTGGGTACATAAGCACTTATAGGAATAGTTACTATTTCTCTGGCCATCAGCATTTTCCCACTATGCAGAATACACCAGCAGATTATTCCATGCTATCTTTAGTGCAAAGTGCTATTTTAGCGGGGTTTCACAAGGGCACATTGCAGACTCAGATGCTGAAGGAAAGACATATTTCTTGTCAACAGCAAAAGGTCACGAAAACAAAGACCCAGGACCTGCCATTTGTAGACTATGCATTTGGACAGATGCTTTTGATTGAAAATGTACTCTACAATGAAGGACAAAGTGTTCGGTTGGTTTACATTTCATTACGTTGATCATGAAATGTTCACTTCCGTGGCAAATTAAGGAGCAAATATCTATGTACATGGCATTGTGTTACCTTGTTAAAGTAATCTGAAAGGTCTCGTATCCAGCAATATATGATGCCAGTCTGGTCAGACTCTGTTTTCCAGATCCCCCCACACCTACCAATAATGCATTTCCTTGTGGAGTACGAATGATCCGTGATATTTTAATCAAATGGCTAATTGCATCCTGTGTATTGAGAGAAAAAGGGATGAAAGGACATAAGGACATCACCAAGCAACTAGATCACTCCTCTGGAGCCTGTGCCAAAGACTCAGTCCTGTACTCATCAAAATGAACAAGATTTCCCCCTGACTTCAGTGGGCAGCAGGGCTATGCCAAGAGAAATGTCCTCATATGAAGCAATGTCCTATGCAGTGTTTGTACTCGGCAGAGATGAGGACGTGTCCCTTAGGGGACAGAAGGAAAAGTAGAAAGGATGTGGATTAACACCCTCCCCCAGTCTTTTAGGTGAGCCATTTACAGGCTCTCTAAATAGGCTGCCAGAAGCAAAATACGAGTACACTATAGACATTTCTTACTCGACTTATATATTTATCTTAGAGCAAGAATTAATCTGAAATGCCCTAAAAATCTTCCAAACCACCCAGTCTAAAGTTGAAGAAAACATCATGCATCAAGAGACCTTTGAGAAGGAGGGAACTTTCAGGGACACAAGATGACATTCACAATGTGCGCTGTAGAAACAAATGAGTTGTGCTTTTCACTATGCAAGGCAGGAGAAAGAAAAGATGGGGAACTGCAAAGAGGTGGAATGATTTGTGGGAGCGAAGGCAGCCAGCATTGCTTTATAGAGTTTATTTGTAAGGCTCGTTGGATACGGGGATAGCCAGTCAGAGCTATCTCCAACATAATTTCACAGAAACATACAAGAGCCATGTATCAGCAAGCAGAAAAGACCAGGCACTTTCTGTGTTAATATAATTACAGGTCCTAATACCTTGAAAAATACTAAATCCATCTTTGATCCTCTGATGGTTTCATTGTACTGTTGCATGAACATCTGTAATCTTTCAGCCAAATAATCCAAAGATGGGGTAGGCTCATAAATTTTGGGAGCCTTCAATTCTGCATCGTCAGGTTCATCTCCAGTAGCTTCTGGGACATCACGCAAGAAATCCACAAAGTACAATTCTGTGGATTTACCTTCAAATAGATTTTGGCCATGTTCTTCAGAAGCAATCTACAACAGTACATTAAGGATCACTTCAGTAACGAAACATTTAATTGGCCTCTTTCTATGGCAAATACGGGAACACTATTTGCCTACCTTTCTCATCGTATCTTCAAACCAGTCTTTATCACTTTGACTGATGAACCGGTCTGCAATAACACGTCTGCATTCATGCTGGAACAAGGCTACCAAAACACTGATGTTCTGGCAGACTTCAGGAGTAACTGTAAGTACTCCTTGCCAAATACGACTGAGATCTCGTAAATTAAAGATGTAATGAAATTTAGCTGGAGTTGGTAACATCTACAAAATAATGTCATAAGCTATATTCAAATAACTACTAAATAAAAATATTTTCTATCTAGTATTAAATGAATATGGAATTTTCACAAATTTCAAAATCAGTATTGCATTAAAGCAGAAATACATGCTCAGCATTTAAGAGACAACGGTAAAAAAAGAAGAAATGACAGTAGCAATGACCAGCTCTTTAATTTCACATAGATTTCACACAAGTTTCTTTGAATCTTTCAAGTGCCAGGAACACACAGTTAAGGGCAGCCAAGACAGATTACTTAAGAGTGGCATTGAAGGCCACAGTAAAAATGTCAACATTGCTTAACCTGTGGTGTTGCTCCTGCCGTTTCTTCCAGATAATTTCTGTCACTACTTTCTGTTCCTTCCAAGAACACGAGGAACAGTTCATGAGGAAAAGGAAAAGTAGATGAGGATAAGCAAAGAAAAGAGAGAAGAAAATGATAAAAAAGGATTTGAAAAAAATAGCAACTTAGCAAAAGCTAAATTTTATCTACAGGAAGTTAATTAGCAGTAATATGCACCATTTCTGTTGAATATACTGGCAATAGTTGACTGGCCAATATTTCACTAGAACTCTCTCTATTTCTCTGTGTAAGACAAATTTATGTCTACAGTTGAGTTGTTCAGGAAATTCTGAGCAACCTTTTCTGGACTAGAAAATATTTACCTGCCTATCCCTATCTTTTCGTAACGCTCCTCCACTTTTTTCATTAGAAGATCAAATTTTGGACACATTTCCATTCTATAATTTTAGTCTTAACTTTTCAAATTTCATTCTGCATGTAAATTTTATTTTCTATTTGCTTAGGAATTGAAGTTAAATGTTTTACAAACTGTTTGAAATGGAAGAAGTAAATATTAAGAATTTACCAAATATCAGATTTCATTTGCTTTGAACTGATCTGATTCCCTCTCCACTAAATTCTTTTCTTTAATTCAGATCTCTAAAGCTTCTCACAATCTCAAACATATTTACTGAAGATTTCTATCTATTTCTAATTTATGTTTCCTTATGCCCTCAACATTTTCTCAACCAGAAGACCTCTAAATCTTCCTACATTATATAATGTAATTCTTATATTAGCTACAGAAGACACTGCATATGATTATGGTTTTAGTCAGCTAATTAGGTGCTGATAGCAACAAATTCAGAACTGAGGCCTCAGCCAGCAGGTATACATACAGGTCACAGCTTCATAATATGAAGTACAAATACACACGACAGTACAAAAGTCTTGTTGCTTTGTCATAGCACAGATGTTTCAAAAGGTTTCTCAACAGATGTAATTTTACCTTTGATTTTGTGGCTTGCCAAATCTTTCGAGTTGTAGATACTAATGCTGAAGCCAATTTACATATTTCTGCAGAAAAATGCCGTTGTTCACAGAAATAGCCTTCAGCTATTGTACGAAATATTTTGTCAATAGAGGAACTGGAAGGCAGTGTGCAGTTGTAGATGGTGAACTGGCGTTTCAGGCGCTGTGGGATGTCATTTCGACCTCCCCCAGGGTGAATCATAGCAGCTACAAACTGTATGTCAACCACATTTGTGAATTCTCCCGGCTTCTCCAAATTGTAAAAACCTTTCTGTTCCATCAGCTGTCTTACGATCTCATTGGTGATCTAGTCATCACCAAAAAAAAAAAGAAAGAAAAAAAAAAGAAATAGAGCAGTTAAGTGTTTCAGGGTTCTCAACTTAAAAAAAGGAAAGAGGAAATCTCCACTATAAAAAAATAGCAGACAGAAGGAAAGACACCTCCTGTCTTTCTTAATCTCAAGTATTCTGCTAGACACCGCAGCAATTTATAAAGCCATGAAACATGGTACCAAGTGCTCTGATGCAGAGGACTGGCTGCATATAAGCTTCACGTGCTAAGTAGCTGTGGACACAAAGTCAGATATTCAACTGGATTTTCATGATATCAATCTAAGAAAATCCAGTGCTTTAAAGTTTCAAGCCAGACTATATATTGTGATTGATACAGGCACTTAGATAGTGCCAAAGAAGTGCACAAAGTATAGTCACACGTTCACTTGTGTAGAGGAAGTGAGAGAATGGGATTACAGAGCTGTACTATATACAGAAAATTACCTTTTTCTCAGCAGTATTTTTTTTAAATTTAATTCACATTTTCACACTATAGGTCTATAAGTATTCATTTATCAATACCTCAAGACCTCTTGCTAGACATGGAAGTCAACTGTGATGTTAGATTTCACGTAATAATAAATGTACTTTAAAGTCCAGAGTGGATGGAAGAAAGAAAGTCTCTGATTGTTTCTTAGATTTGCACGATCAGATCTTAATACAAATAATTTGGAAAATCTGCAAGCTCTGTACATAACCAAAACAAAAGGCTTAAAAGCTACAAAATGGCTTGAGGTTGACCCCAGTCTTCTGGGACCCACAGCTTATTACTCCTGGCAAAAATTGGCTTGGGGAAATTACTTTTAGTAGAATTATTTGGCCTAGTCCATAATATGATACATTTTTCCTAGACTTTCCTATATTTGCAAAGCGCAGATTAGCATTTCCATCAGCAGCAATGGTAAGACCATCAATTCCCAAATGTTAACATTTTCCTTTTACCTGATCACCCCACTCATTAATCACAGGCATGTTGATGTCATCAATAAAGACAGTCATTTTCTTCCCTGCCGGAGGACCATATGTGGTGCCCATTCTTTTGTCTATGTAACTTTCTATGCTCCTTTGGAACATATTTGGCAGAGTTGCAGAAGAAAAGTTTAGGCATTTGGTCAAGTGAACATCAGGATCATACTTGCTTGTGTAGTCCTGCAAGATAAACCAATTTTAAGTAAAATGCACCAGTAACTCCAGACTAATTCAGCCAAAATGAAATGCAGGTGCTCATCAGCCCTGCAAAAATCAGACATCTACAAAATCTCAGTCCTGTTAACTTCAAAATGTCAAAGAGCAGTTTATTTAAGATAAATACACCATCTTCAACTTGAAATTCAAACAAACTCTGCTAATGTTTTCCATAAAGCTTTTAAGTATTAAAATTTCAGCAGACTTCAGTAAGTGTTACGACAAGTGGACATGTGACAACTCAGGATGCAAATAAACTTTGCATTAGCAATTGTCAGGGTTTTTCTAAATTCAAGCTGTTAGTGATGACCTATTACAGCAGCCTGCAAGGAACAAGTGAAAAACTAAATCATTTTTCACGTTTACACTACAGTGTCACATCTCACAACCAAAGCAGTGTAAAGGAATGGTAGTGTAAAATTAAACCCAGCTACATCACACGTACTGATGGTTATCCTCTCTTAACAAAGAAAGGAATCCTTCGGTTTTATGAATGCGTACAATTCCCACAGCTGCTGAGGATGCCCTAAAGCAATAAAGTTCCACTTTTCATACTTAGTGAGGTTTCATAATAAAACCGGAAAGAAAAATATGTAACCCTGGAGTCACACCAAGGCACATATATCAAGCATGGGAAATACTTTGTTTAACCAGAGTCCTGGGACATAAAAATTGTTTTAAAATTTTCATATTTCCAAAATTATTTCTTTTTAAAAATTCAGTTCTTCTGTAATGATGACAAAGTTGACTATCATTTAAATGCTTGTCTGTAAAACAGGTTGACTAGAAATGTTATGTTTCAGTACCTCAGAAAAATAAAACTGTACCATGGCTGATCATGTGCTCAGTGAACAGTTCCAATGAGACATGCACTTTGTGTGACAACGGAAAGCAGGATACAGCTAAGCCCCCTCAAATTATTTTCATGAATATTGTCAAACTGTTAATTTCATTGATACAATGTTGATACAATGATCTCAGTTTAAGAAAAGGTGTCCTTCAGCAGTAGGTTTTTCTCAGGCATCATACAAATGGCAGTCTGCACATGCAATGAGTATGCAACAGTGCTGTATTTGGTGAGTACTCTTGACAGCTGATGGGTTGGTGCAGGTCACTGGTCAGATCTCTACTTGGGACTCCAACAGTTTATACAAAACTAATGTATTTGGTGCTGGTACCCGGGTACTGGCAGAGGGGGCTGTGGGGCAGCCCTTTGTGAGAAGAGGATGGGGCTTCCCCATGCCAGACACCACCATTTCCTCCCAGCTCCAATGGACCCACCAGCGCCACTTAGCCTGTGTAAGAAAGGGAAAAATGCTGCTGGGAAACTGAGGGAGAGAAGTGAGAAAAAATGTGAGAGAAACTGCCCTGCAGACACCAAGGCAAGAGCAAAAAGTAGGGCAGGAGGTGCTCCAGGAGAGATCTCCTTTCAGCATGGAGGACCACACTGGAGCAGATATCCACCTGTAGCCCCTCGAGGTCCCCAGACCTCAGCAGGTGGATGTGCTTTGAAGAAAGCTGTAGTACATGAACAGTCCACGTCAGAGCAGGTTCCTATCAGGAACTGAGGCCTGTGGAGAGGAGCTGATGCAGGAGCAAATTTTCTGACAGGACTTCTGACCCCGTGGGGAACCCATGGTGGAGCAGTCTGTTCCTTCTGCCATGGAAGGGACCCTATATAGGAGTAGGGAGCAGCGTGAGGAGGAGGGAATGACAGAGAGGACCTGTTATTGACTGACTGCAGCCATCATTCCCCATCCTCCTGTGCTGCTCGAAAGGGAATGAAGGAGTCAAGGATGAAGGAGTAAAGGTGAGCCTGGGAAGAAGAAAGGTGTGAGGGGAGGGTGGTTTTAGTACTGTCTTTAGTTTTCGCCACCCTATTCTATTTTTAACTGGCAATAAATTAAATTAATTTTCCCCAAGTCACATCTGGTTTGCCCATGACAGTAACTGATGAGTGATCTCCCTGTTCTTATTTCAACCTCTGCCCTGTTGAGGAGGGGGAGGAAACCAGCAGCTGGAGATCTTGCAGCTGGCAACGGTCAACCAACTGGAACTATGAATACACAACCATTCAAAATCGCACTTGTGTTTTATTCATGATGGCATTTCAGAATCTTTACATGGTAACAGTAATACTCCACAGTACGTAAATGATAACTATCTTTGGAAAAGAAGAGGTTATTAAAGGGATTTGTTTATGTTAGTTAAACTGTCAGAGAATTTTCTACACTACCATACCAGTTCCATGTTAAATTTGTGATTTTTTGCAATTCAGGAATTAATAGTAATTAATAGTAAAGGTCTTAAGTAACACTCTGTTATAAGTTCTTTAATTCGATATATTCTCAATGATGAAGACTACTTCAGATTAATTCAGATTACTACCTGAAGCATTTAATATTAAAATCTTTTCACTTTTTCACAAAACCAGCTGCTTATATCTGAAAATTTCTTTTCCATGAGGTGTAGTAAAGCAAAATTCTACAGTTGTGAAAGCAGAAGGGGATCAGTTGTGAAGGCAGTTAAATTTCACTCTTAACCTTAAATGAGATGAAATATCTGCTGACATTATGTTCCTTTCTGCAAGGAACATACTCTGCTCTATAGAATAGAGATGGGTAAGCTACTCCCAAGAATCAGCTCCAATTATTTTTAGGGACAGGAATGGCAGCTGAAGGCTGGAGGTTGCCAGCATCTGGCCAAAATCCAGTATGCAGAATAACGAGACCACCACCCAGACCCACGCCTCTTCACTCAGCTAAAATAGTTTTCCAGCTGGTGCCAGGAACAGAGGTTGACATTACACCGGCATGCACATTGGCATCAACAGCTATGATGAGAAAGTAGTATTAATGGCTGCTGGCATTGGAAGAACTCGCTTTATGGGCTCAGAAAACACAAGGCTAGGGAACACAAAATCGTTCCAGATTTTATGAAAGCCAAAGGTCAATTCAGGCCAGTGTTTTTCAGCTATTTTCAATTTCAAGACTTCTGCAAATCCTCCAGTGGAGGTATACAGATACAGATAACTGACATACAGATAACTGTATGTCAAATTCAGCTGCCCCAACAGTAGATCAGTTTTATTTAGCTACTTCTCATTGATCAAAGAGTCTACAGATTCCCCTGGAAATCGCAGACACCACACTGAAAACCACTACACTTGCATTTTTTCAAATAAATGATGCCAAGTTTGGTATGACATCTGGGTTTGTTCAGCTTCTTGATTACTGGCTCTTCTGTAGTAAGCTATTAATTTTTTTAAGTGTCAAATAATTAACCTGCACTATTTTAAAATATGGAAAGCATGCATTTGTCAATTTAATAGCAATCCTGTTATTATTTTCTTCTACAGAAAGAACAATATATCATTTTCAGTGAAGGAATTAAAAGAACAGATAAAAAACACTAAATATACCCTCCAAAAAATCACTCTGAGTAAAGAAGGAAGTTCTTTATTTCTCTTCAATTTGGCTTGTGAAGAAAGTCTGTGTGACAAGGGTGTACAAAACATTGGTTCACATATGGCACCACCGACAAAGAACAGGGAAATAAAAAAATCTTCCAAGGATCAATATTTCCTTAAGAAAATCTCCAGTTTGATGTCTCAAAAGAAAAGAAAGTGTATGAAAGAGCATGTATCACATGACCTTGCGGCTGTGGTTAGCAAAGTTTAAAAGAACCCTTTATACTAAAGCATTGATACATGCGGAATTTTAGCTTGTAGGCCATAAGAGTACTGACAAAATGCATCAGTAAGAATGCTAGTGTGTAATCTGAAGAAAAATCAAATTACTCTTACACTTAATATTTGTACCAATGTCAATTATTGCAATGATACCATACAAAGATATTACATATTTTTCCATTCCACCTACCTTAATCATAACTGTTTTTGCTGTTCCCTGTTCCCCAATTAGCAGAACAGCTTTTCCTTGCCTCATGATAGTGTGCATTAGAAAGTCTGTTCGGACACTGTCTACATTTGGAACTAGAATGGAAGTATATTCTGGTACTGAATCTTTAGGATAAATATATTCAGGGACCTGCATGAGAAAGACATGCAAAAAGTTTTGGACTTTCAACCTGCTCACACAACCATTTTGCATCAGAACACAAAAGCAAACATACTTTACAAAACGTACATGAGCAAAACTTTTCTACCTGAAAGCCAAGTATCCATTTATAATCAATCAGTATGTTGCCAAGCTTTTCTAAAAGGCTGTTAGACTAACGGGATATTTTCGCTCCACTACTCTCCATTACATGAAGAAGGCTTTTCCCTGCTGCGAGTTCTTAGATAGCAGAGTGATAGACAGCAGACAAATCTAACATCACTCACTTCCAAAGCTATTTCAAATGCATGTTCCTATTCTCTGCCAAAGGTATTTTGGAGAAAAAAAAAAAATCTTTCAAAAAAGAAACTCTTGAGCATTTGGTAGGGATAAACTTCCTAATCAAATTATGTGAGGTTTTAAATAATGAAATAATATGCCTCTTACCAAACACATCTTTCTTGTATGCTCATTAAGAAAGCTTAGCATATCACAGCGTACAAACCTTCTTTGACCAGTGTTCCCACTGACCACAGGCATTGATACCAAATTCAAACATGGTTTCTTCTTCATTCACAGCTGGGAGTTCTTTCACTGCAGAATGCTTCCGTAGAAACAGCTCCATTTTCAGCCTGTCATCTGGTTCCAAAAGAGCTCCGGCTGACCACATTAAAGCAAAAACGAACAAGCGAGCAATATGTTCATCGCTGAGCTGCTTCTCATTTCGGTCAGACAATAAACCCTGCAAAGCAGATGGAATATGTAACTCCTGCCCACCTAGAACAATGTCCCAGCACAAATAACAGAATGAGAGAGAGGAAAACTGAATGTCATATCTACCTGTAGGAGGTCAATAGCTTGTTTGATGTACATACATTCTAAAACTGGCATTTTTGGTGCCACAGCAGAGAAAACAAAATCTATCACATCCTGGAAAGGAAAAAGAATTATTTAAAGAATCTGTTTACCACTTTCAATGGTATGATTTATTCTTAGATGAGACCAGCGTCTTAATTTCAAATATATTCTAAACTTCATTACAAACAATGTTTTTTTGTCATTTCTTAGACCATGAAATTTTGCTAACAATAGCATATAAGAAAAATAACTTTGATATACCACAGTCAGCAGAATTATTCAGAATTATTCATACAGCTCCGTACAGCAATTTCCTGAAGAGCAATTTGATGACTGCTTTTCAGTTACATCAGGGATCTGCCATTTGTGCTCTCCACTGGAGATTTTAATCTACCATTGCCATTTTTGTAGTAGGAAGATAACAGCACTAGAATTGCTGTAATGATATACATATATAATGCACAACCTCACAACTATAAGTTCCTATCTGTTTGATCTGTTCTGACTGTACCATACTGCACCGGTGCCTCTTGAAACCAATACTGTGTTTTATGTAGAACCTTGGCATGATCCAAAGGGAATTTTGCAATTGATTTTAATGGAACCTGGACTTCCCTCAGGTTACTCCATAGTGATGGCTACCATGCCTGCCTTTACAAAGGGTTCTGCAACATCTTTAGCAAAGTTTCAAATTGATGTGAAGTCCTCTCTGGGATTTGCAGTGCAGAATTTTTTTTTAAATATCAATTGCTATCTACAGTGCAGACTGATGTAAGTGATAACCTATTTTCACCTTCATTTAAAAGTTTTTAATATAATTCCCTCCCTATGGGTTCTATTTGCCTTTTTATCTTTGGAAATCAACACTGCCTAGTCATTCTGGGAAGTAAAAGTACAACAGGGGACACTATGGGAGATTGTACTTTTGGAAGATTTCCATTTATGCCTCTCATGTCCTGTCAGTGAGAAAGTTACAGCCATGAAGATATTCAGTCACCCAAAGATGTAAACAATCACACATATTTTTGAAACATCAGTGAGCTGCTGATCTGCATACTCACCAGTTTTGTTACAATTTTCGTTTTATTTTTTTTGTCATTCAAGTTCTTTAAGTACCCTGTGCTGAGTATTTGTTGGCACAGAGACTGAATCAAGATTTTTACCCATCCTCTTGATTTCCACCTCACTAGAAATAGTGGGTAACACACATAATGTAGATTTATGTTATGAGAAAAAAATCTCAGTTAAGCATCTTAATCTAGACTAGGGCTCATAGCTAAGTGGCCTGAGAAAGAAGACTGAATGTGGGCATACATAGAAAGAGGAAGGCTTAGAACATATCCTGAGGTTTGTTGTTTGTTTGGTTTTTCGGTTTGTGGTTTTGTTTGGGTTTTTTGTTTTGGGGTTTTGGCGTTTTTTTTGTTGTTGTTGTTGTTGTTGTTATTTCTCGTTGAATAACAAAAGTGCTTCCACCTCTGTGTGTTGTTTTTTGTGTGTTTCCCTATAAAATGCCTGATTGCCCCCAGTGGTACATCAGGTTCTCAAGTGACTAACTGAGTGGGTTGTGAGTACCACAAGGAATGGGTGGAAGTAAGGCACTGCAAGCAGTGTGGGAGATTCAAGTCTAAAGACCTTTAAAATTTGAACCTAAATCTTTCTGAGATTCAGTTTCTTCAACTGTAAAATAGACTAGATGTCTCTCAGGGCACTGCAAATTGTTTAATAATTGATTTGACACACTCAGAATGAAGATATTTCATGAGTCAAAGTAGCGAAGAGTCTGTACTTTCAAAAGCCCAATTTTCACCAGAATGAATTTTATGGTACTTATGATTCCAGTGAGGTTTGTGTAATTCTTGTTCTTTGAGTTTGTGAAAAAAAAAAATCAGGTCCATATACACTAATGTTACATTACTGCCATTCTTAAAGCCATACATGGTTGAAAGAAGGATGCAAGATCAAGACAGCAATTAGCATGAATTAACTACTTCTTTGGGTATTTTGTTTGGACAGGGATTCTGGGAAAATGAGTTTGGCCATGACAAATACATATAAAGGCAAGGAATTTACTATCCCTTACAAGGAGACTGGAAAATGTAGTCAGATGGGAAACCTCATATGATAAAAGACTCCTGCACAGCATACAGTTACTGTGGAACTCACTGGACTGTAGAATTCGCTCTAGGACAAGAAATTTGTAATGTACTCAAAGGGCTTTGACAAGCACAAGAACAATTAAATAATGCAAAGTTATTAATATTTGTAAGATTAATTTTAACATCAGCATTTAAATATTAAAGCTAAGAAACTCTTTGGATTATATATTCAAGTCTATGCTCCAGAGACAATAGCAGTCTTTACCCAAATAAGATTTGAGTGAGATTTAATGTGGAGGGAGCAATAAGTCACATCTGTCACTCTGCTGGTTTTAGGACATTTTAGTGAGTGTGATTTAAAAATTACTGGACTTCTACATTTAAACAATGCATAGACATGCTCAAAATTTTGTCACTCCATCATTTTGTAACATCCATCACTAGTTCGAGCTTAGACAAACTAAATAACACCACTCAGGTAATTATTTTAATTATTTCAATTCTTTGAAACTGTCTCAGGTAATTATTTCCATCAGTTAAGCATTTTTGTTGCTTATAGATATCAGCATCATTCACAGACAAGAAACTAGCAGTATAGCTTCTAAATTCAAGAGAGTAGAGATTTTATGTGGGGATGGGACTTTACTTGAAATTACTTCTAAAGAGGAAACATTGCTGAGAAGAGCTGGGAAAGGGAGGGTGAAAGCCCAATCCCTCAACCACCATTTAAAAATAATCCTATAGAAATAGAAAGGACTCAAAGATAATCTTAATTCCAAATAAGGCTGTGTTAAGGGGTTCATTTTGGGTTTTTTTTCCATTGTTTTTTGTTTACATTTATCCTTGCTTTTAGCCTACCTCCTGTCTTTTATATAAAAACTGCTGATTTACAGTGGAATTTATAATAGACATGAAAAGAATAAATACATCCTTTCACAACTATTATTCTTTGGTGCTTCCTCTTACATTATTGCTAGTTGCTGGACCTTCATTAATAATGATTTTATTCAATATGCAGACTTCCAATGACAAACACTATTTTTATTAACATAATGAGTGTAAGCAAATTGTAATTACTATAGAGTTGTCTTACATCTATTTTGGCTTAGCAGTTGTCTTACATCTATTTTGGCTGAATTTAGATTGAATTCAAAAGGTCTCCAGAGGTATACATAAATCCTGATTCTCCTTAGTTTCTATATTTCCATCTATAGCCTAATTTTCATTTTCATCTAAAAATCAGGTATTTGTAAGCTGCTTATATCCAATGCTTTTCTTAACACTAGCATTAAATCCACCAAGGACCATGTTTGGGGTTTGACTACCACTGTTGATGAATCTTATTTCACAACTTTTCTTTTAGAATTTATCCCTTTTTGTTTGTTTGTTTTTTTGGGGGGTGAAGAATAATAACTGTAAAAAGAGCCATCTAAATACAAAAGTAGTGTTACCTTCATCTGTAAAATCACTATTATATCACATGTACTATTTGAAAAGGAAAGATAGCTCATTAAAAGTGAAAGAAAACTGACAGTGTGACAGCTTTCATTTACATTTCGATAGTTCCAAATGCAGCCTTCAGTACAAAACTAACTTCATATTTCACTGCATTTTCATCTCTCAGTCTAATAAAATACATATTTTTCTGGACTTTATTGCTATTGCTTCAGGCTTGGGTAGCTTAAATGCTATTATTATGTTTTCAGAGCAAGTTGTAGCATAAAATATAAATAGAATTGTGGCAAAGAAGCAGCAAATTGTCCTGCATATACATTTGGAAGCATATTTTAAAATTCATTACCAAATTGCTTCTCTTTCTGCTGCAGTAAATAGTATGTCATATCATTACGTTTTGAAGGTAGAACAAAATTAATAGCTTGTTAAATACTGGTTTTAAAGTAAACGGGCACTGAAATGAAAAGTATCTGTAAGGAGACATTTGTTAACGTTCTAGGCATTCCAAAACTATATTAATCATTGCTTTTATCATGATTTATAAATAAAGTTCCTGAAATGTCACTCAAAGTTCATTAAAAACTGCGTTTGTAAAATGCAACAACGATGAAAAAGATTACAGGAGAAACCCCTGCGAAATCTAATGCCAATTACACAAGTAAACTGGAAGGAGCAAGCCAATGGGAAAGCAAGTTATATAAGGGAGTTGCATTTGTTCTACAGATGTTGAGGAAAACAGAAGATAACAATGCAGAAACATTGCACAGAATAACTACTACTTTAAAAAATTACAAAAAAAAAAAAAACCAAAAAGAATTTCAATCTAATTGAAAAAAGGATAGATTATGCTTTTGGACCTACTAATGAGTACAACCACCACAGTATTAATGAAACCTTTTTAATGGTTCAGTATGTTGAGGCCAAATGGAGAGGAAAAACCATTCAGAACTCTCCCTTTGGATCTATTGGTTGAACACAACTTGGTCAGAGAATGTATCTCAAAAACCTCCTTTGGAACACAATAATGGATTATAAAATCAGAAGAGATCAATATAGTCACCTGCACTACACTTCAGAACACCACAGAGCACATTACTACCCTGAATTAATTCAGACTATAGCATGTCTTTTAGAAATAACTAATGGACCAAACGTATTCCTGATGCAGCCGAAATTAAGAAAGATTCACCGGAATGAATTTCTTAATTTCTTTCCCAATTTTCTTTTTTTTACTTTTAAAACAGCTAGGAAGTTTATCCACTCCCTTTATGTATTCTAACAAGAACTAAAACTGCAGTAACAATTACAGCCAAAGAGAATATCTCTGTTTTGTCATAATAAATTATAAAATAACCATGGATTTCACAATTCATTGCCAACTAACCTATGCAGACAAATCAAAGCATACAAAGTATTAGTATGCTATAGTTTCACTCTTTCATTAATGTTAAAGATAATTTTCTCTTTTTTTTTTTATCCTTCATCTTTATTTCATTACATAAAGAGAAGTAAATAACCGAAAAAGCACTTAGGAAGAAACAATGCTCCGTTAAATAAAGAATAAGAAATGTAATTTTCTTTTTCTGAAGTGGTTGAATTAATTACCTGAAATACCGCATTAAAGCAATTCCATAGGATGTCAGAGTACGTAGCAGGTAGCGTTTGCAGCCAAGCCTTTAAAATAGGCTTCCAATCCAACACCGAAGAACTCATGAAGACCATCCCATTACGAGAGACTGTTGCAGGTGAAGCATTGTCGATATTGTGAGGTTCAAAAACAATTTTGCAGCTGGGGGACATCGGAATACGATCTCCATTGGCCAAAGTAAGAGTCTTATTATCATCCAGAACAGAGTTCAGATTTTCAATCCATATTGCATCAACAGGTCCATCCAAAACTATCCAGATATGCTCACCCTAAAAAAAGGACAGGCACATACATGCAACTTCACACACATTGATCAAAAATACATATTTACTTAATCTCAGAGAATGTACCCTTGGATATGAATAATAAGTCATAGTTTGGTGCTGAATACCTCAGCATGAACTGCAATTTTCATAATTTGCTCAGTGATTTTAATCCTTGTTTTGTTACACCAAAAACGATATTAAGGAATAGTGATAAAAATCTGTGCCATTCTAACCATAAAGCTGTCCCTTTCTTCTACAAAAGTACATCATCCAGCCCAGCATTCATTAAGGAGGACAAAACCAATTCCCATTAAATACAGTCACAGACACAGGGTCTTTGTGGGTCGTTACCCAAGTATTTCACTTAAGACTTCCCACTTTAAGTAAGAACTGAATGAAACTGCAGAAGATTTGAGTGCAATTATTATTTCATTAAATATCATCTGCAGATTTGATAAGAGAATTGAGAAATTCCTATACTGATATCTTTCCAAAGCCTCTTACACTCTGATATAATTAGTGAAATAGAGTGGCAATGAGATAAAACCAGACAGAAGAAAATTAACTTTCCTGTCCTCGTGTCAAAACATGAACAGCTTTTGTGTAATAACGGTAGGACTACCTGCTTACAGAAGTAAGCAAAACCCTTAAAGTCTTTTCCAATTTAATTCTGGAACCTCAAGCGCTTGCAAAGCCTAGTGCTCTCTGGCATATACACATAAATCTGACTCTTGCATACATTGAGCTAGTCAGACACAAAGCAAAACTAACACTGTATTTTCCCATTTGGTTTTATAATGGAAGATCTTTCACGTAAATGACAGGTAATTAGACCTTACGGAAACAGTATTAAATGTCCTTATTAACTGTCACAATACAACATCTATTACCTTCTTTGCTTTTAAAGTTTTTCTCCACAATGTAGAGAAAATACCATCTGTCCAGTCATTTGTAGCAACATCAAGGGTACCAAACATCTGGGAAGCTGTGATTGCCTTTGGGTTCATTCTCATCTCTTTATGAGGAACACCACAATCTGTCATCACTTTCATCAAAATATTAATGCACTTTGTCTTTCCTGCACCAGTTGGACCTAGAGTCATCATACCTTAAAATAACATAAACATGTTTTAAAATGAAATGTCAAAATATCATGCTACCATTTAATGGTTCTTTGCATCAATAATCATTGTTCTATTTTTATCAAAAGCCAATACAAAAAAGATGTTTCTCACTCCACTTAATGTTGACTGGAATGGAATTTAAATTAAAAGGCCTCTATAAATGTCTGTTCTATTACGATAGGCAAGCCTATGTGGGTCTGTATCCTCCCTCAGGCAGTTCTTTTCCTTTTACTAATTGGAAAACACAACTGCCTTTTGATGTTCACATGCAATGACATTGACATGACTGGTGGTAAACAAAACCAGTGATTTCTAAATGCATTTAATGAGAATTAGTAGTTCCCAATGATACACAAAATCAAGTGTATCTTTCTGAAGCAAAAGTAACAAAAAATATGTATGTACCTGAATCCATCCATGCTGACATTTTAATACAGCTTTCTTACCTTAAAGACATTTAACAGCAAACCCACTTTTAATTTCATCACTGTATACACACATTGCCTAAGGAAAAGAAGCCATGTCTTCAACAATAAATTGCACCTACAACTGATCCTTTTTAGTTATGTTTCCTAAATCACGTATTCAAGAGACCCAGAGTCTGTCCAGAAGCAGATGGCACAATCAAACTGAGATTTCCAAAGTCATCTAAGGGAGCTAGATAACTTCTATTAACCCTAAAGGCAACTGGACAACATAATCCTCGGTTGGCAATGAAAACCTCTTCAACAAAAGTATGGAACAAACAATCACAAATGCAAGTTACGAACCTAATCCAGAACAATGCAGACCGCTCGATGTTTTCTCTAAAACTAAAGGGAGCTGAATGTTCCCCAAACCAATCTGAGCACCCAGGCAATCACTTAGGCATGCCGTATGTTACACATGGGGAGATTTAATCCAAGCCCCTCAATGTTAATGGAATGGCCTTTCTGCTGGTTTCAACAGCATTCCAATCAAAACCATTATGCAAAGAGATTTCAGGATCCACGCACTGAATCTCCATGCATATGTGTGTGTGTGCATGCACGAGCACTTCATTTGCACATACTGCCTCTCTTACCAACCAAGGGAAGCCCTGCATTTTACAGATTTTTCCTCATTACTTGAAATGCTGTGGTGACCTCTCCGTAAATCCAAGGGTCCAAGACTAGGACAAATGGAAGTCAGAAAAACAGCATCTTTTCCCCTCCATGCAATAATGCGTCACATAAAGGCCCTGGGCACCCAAGTATTAGGCCAATTGGAGCTGCATGACCCCTGGGAATTTTAGGTGTAACCAAAAATGCGAACTAAACTTTTGAGGCATTAAGGTCTCAGACTGTGGTAAGTGAATGAGCATTTCTTTCTATTTGTTTCATTAGTTTAATCTTACCGTTTTCTTAGTATGACATGAAACGGGACAATAAATACGATGACACCTTCATAAATATTTGCTCCTTTAGTTACATTTCCCTTACACATTTCCTCCCTACTATACTAAAAAACCTTAGTTGATGGAGGTTAAAGAGGTGAAGGACATTTCAAATTAAGGTTGTTTTTTTCCACTCAGCTATGAATTGTAAACCTAGTTTTACTGCTGTCTTTGGTATTCTTCCTAGGACAGGATAAACTTTACTAATTAGCCTTTTGTGCACTGTAAAAATGTATTTTCATAGAATGACAGAATGGTTGGAAGGGATCTCTGAAGGCCATCTTATCCAACGCTTCTGGACCAGCGGGAGGTGCGCTTATTTCTCCTCAGCTTAAATGGCCAGAATTGAACGCAAAGCACACTACTTGGAATTATATTGTATGCTTGGTAGAATCTATCAAAGTAAAGGTTTGAGAGATTATTTTTTGCAATCTTCTCAGTATCATAATCTCACAGTAACATTAAACATGAGCTTCGTGACTGAGCTGTATCTGAGGGCAAGAAATGTTTTCAGAAGACTGAACAAAATCAGCTGGTTTTGAATTTTAATGTATACTCTACACTTTAACTCATTTCATAGAAATTTCAATCACTGAAGGCCACACTCATATTTCCCATAAAAATGTAATACAACAAAGCTAAAATCTCACTATGTGCACATTGCATCAAAAAGAAGTCGTAACAGTTTCCTAGCAAAATACCCACATAGGCTTTAAAAATTACATCTGTTGAATTTTAAAACACATTTTTCGTGCAAATAATCTTTATTCTCTAGCAGATAATATAAAAAACCATTGCTTTTATGAAGTCTCAAAACCTCATCTAGCATGCTAACCATGTCGGACTCGTTGAGTTTCATACAGCTGAATGAGTTTAAGTGTCCATGGTGGATGATGAATAAGACCTGCTTTCTCCGCCTGTTTCTGGATGGCTGACTGTAGTTCAGGATACCCAGCTTTATCCAGAGTAATTCCAGGGAAGAGGTCATTAATGAGACTCATAAATAAAGGTTCATCTTCATCCACCTGTCAAGGATAAAGGAGGGGGAAATACATTATTTATTTCATTGAAATTTTTATTCCAGTTGTAAACAATCTTCAAGAATATGCCATTTAAAAGATGGCATTAGAAAACCTTATCTTCTCCAAAGCAAATATCAAAATTATGAAACAGCTTTATTAAGTGAATTTCACACAATGCAGTCACAAGTAGTAATTTCTAAATTGAATACTGAAAGCTTATAAAAATATTAATGTCTTAATACAGTTTTGCTCAATATACACACACACACATTTACTTAAGGCAGCAAGTTTTATTAAAATTGTATTTTTCCTTGGATTTTTTATGATTTTTTTCTCCTTCTGTAAATCACTGAAGCATGCCTATAGGTTTGAATACATGTACCAATGCACTGAATAGATTAACATCAGAAAGAGTAATTGGTTCCGTCACAAATCTGGCTCCCAAGGTAAATACACAGAGTCTAGACCTGCTATAACCTTTCAATCACAGCAATAAAAAGAAAGATGAATACTTTAAATAGTAATATCGGAAAAGATTAGACTATACAAGGAGGCGTTAGCTGCTTCCAATTACCTCGCTCATTGTAATTCTTATGATGTTCTGAAAGGCAACAGACTCCCAAGAAATGTGTAAATTGAAATTCTGGATTAAGAAGGATCTTTAATGACATTATTAAAAGTTAATACAATTTATTCTTCCTTTCTCTCCTTAGATAGGGCAGAAAGAAGAACCAAAAATAGCAAATTAGAGAATCAGGTTACATTCCCTAGGATCTGATGGTATTTCCAATGATTTTTTCAGCTAAGGCTTCTGATCTGTTTTCCTCTCTTCAAAAGACAAATAGTGCTCTCACCATAACTGTATTCTGATTCTCCACTCACTAACGGACCATATTAAAAACTGCAAAATAATGTATCCAACTGCTGAAGAAAAAGAGCTTTTCAAAGGGCATAATATTATACTTAAAAATGCAAAGTACTCTTTTGGGGAAAGTCACCGGTCTTACAGTACCAGTTTGGAGAGGTTCATATCCCGTAGAACTCTCATCACTACAGTTTTCTCTGGCTCTTTAGGATTAGCTCTTTTCACTGCTCCTAGTGTTCTTAAAACAGACAGGATATTTCTAAGCCCGAAGTCGTAATGAACCTTGAAATAATGAATAAACACAATTGGTACCACAAAGATTAAATACTTTAAAATCAAGAGAGGGCTGAAAACTAAATTCATTAAATAAATAAATATGCTATTTTAAATACGATGAATTTCACAGCACTTCCTCTTCTCAAGTAGATTTCCATTTCTATTGCTATCATATCCTGAAGATATATTCCAGTGTTGAATGTCCACATCTGCCAAGTGTCCCTTTTCATGGTAGACTACCATATTCACAAGTCACCTGTAACACAGCTGCATCTTCTATTATTTTCCTAGATTTATAATTTGTCAGATGCACGAACAACAAACCATACATCTTCAGACCACCCTCTGTTTCATGCTTATGCAATGACTGTTGCTATCTTGACGTATGGTACTGGGATTCATGACTAAAAGGGCCAATCTTTTGCTGATATAAAGAAACATACTGAAATTATTCATATGCAATTTGTTATGTGTAAATCTGTTCTATTTTGTTCTTAACGACTTTCTGCTCTGTGGATGATTTTGTAACAACTGGGTTCAGAACAGAAGCATGTCCTTCCAACAGTCATGTGGATCCTAGAAGTGTATCTAACCAACTTTGGACTCAGGCAGTAGTCCAACCTTCCCTTTCACCACAGAGCATTAGTGTGAAAAATAAAAATTAAGGAACATGTACTCTAGAACATGAATCTGAAAACCCTAAAAATTGAGTAAGTTCATGAGTATAAGAATAATCATATATTCTATAATGCTATATTCTCTACATACCCTTCCAGTGACAGCTTACAGTTGGACAAATATTTATTCTACCTGTTTAGATAACTGCTCTTCACAGAGTTTGTAGAGTGTATAGAATTTTTGACTAAGGACTTGGTTGTCTCGGAAACCAGCACTTGCCAGCTTGACTCGCATAATAATGCTACGGTCAGGCACCATCATAGCAACTGTACGAAACTGAACCTTCAGATTTTCTGGAAGTTCCTGTCGTCCTGCATAACCAGGGTTCTGAAAAATGCAAAATATAGCATAAAATATTATATAATGAAAGCAGGATAGGAAGGTTTATATTTTCTGATAATTACTTGGCAAGCAGAAGCACGTGCTAGATTACAAAGGGTAACTCAAGCATGCCACAATTATGCATTACTACTCATTTGACTAAATACTGCAGTTCACGAAGTATGTCGTATTACACACGTTATTTGGAGATGCCCAAGACACACAGACATAGACAGGCAACCACTTACAGATCTTGTTGGAGTTGTTTTAAATGATTAATTCCCCAGGGTCTGGATAGGATTCCAGTGCTGTGTCTTGGTTGCTGTCCCTTGTGAGCATTCCCAGACCATTTCAGTGCAGTCAGTTAAGCAGTACAAGCCATAATTTAAACTAACGGATCTGATCTTTCACTGAAGATGTCTAAGTCATTCATGTGTCTACTGCAGGGCTCAGCGGTGACTAGAGTAGTCACTGGCTATGCAGTGATAACTTCTTGAACTCTTCCAGCTGTTTCCAAACTGCCTTCCTACTAGCCTTTGCATGCCACTAACTTGTCCTCTTTTTCAAATTGACACCTCTTCAAAGCTAGGAAACCTTAAAATAAAGACAAATACTTCCATTTTGAACTGTGGGTATGTAGCCTACAGCTAAGGAGAGGGAGATACAAAGATGCTTTTAAGGTATTCTAACACTTTTCTCCTCCTTTGCCTCTTGCACTGCTAGAAGCAGTCCCCAGGCACCAAAGATAAATCTTAAGGAGGCCATTGAACCAGAGTGAGGGTGGTTTCCTTCATGCTGTCATACAAAAGGATTGTGGTCAAAAGTTCTTCACAGGTGGTGAAATACTGACCAGACCAACTACAGTAGTCCTTGTAGTGGTCAATTACTTCTACTTTATTTTGACAGACTCCGATTAAAAATATGAGAGGGTCAGGTTTAGCCTCAATCTGTCAAATATTCAATTTAAATAATCCTTAAAATATATAGGTAATGATAATTGCATACCTCAAGCCCTAATTCCAGTTAAAAATATGGGTAAGAGAAAATATAATCATTCTTATTTGACCAAATACTGTCCAAATTGCATTCACTATTTTCTAACAGACAGTTCCAATGATTTGAAGAAAGAAATGTCAATGAGAAGTGAAATAGGATTTTTCAGAATGATGTCATTTACACATATTCACACACATACCATAGTCAGAAATATACCAAATTCTCTGTCCATGTCAACAACATCACCATCAGTGAAAATAAACTGAGGTTTCTTATTTTTCTTACACTGAAGTACAATATATATCTGTTGAGCAGCTACTGATAAAACCGGAAGTTCAATGCGGTTAAATTCATCAAAGCAACCCCATGCACCTGACTGGGCTAAACCT
>NW_010407516.1:43363-52373 GCF_000710305.1 Buceros rhinoceros silvestris | reverse complement strand
CCGGGGCAAAACAAAAAAAAAAAAAAAAAAAAAAAATGTTAAAATGCTAGATCAGACAAGAATAATTTACATATAAAATATAGCATGCTCAATTTAATACAGCATGTGAAGAACAGAGAGTATGAACATAGAGTAAACTAGGAAGTAAAATCTCAGAATAAATTCGGCTGTGCATTGATGACACCCGGGAAAAGAATTACCCCATGGAAGAAAGATACATAGATTTCTTTACCAAGAACCCTACACTTTTATAGCAACCACAAGACAGAAAGTGTTTGATAATACTGTATGTAGCACCTAGTAGCTTAAACACATACATAGCACAGTAACTTTAATGCAGGGGTGAGATTGTCAAAGATGAGCTTGAGAAACACATCTTCCTAAATGAAAATCACAGAACCAAATCAGAAATCACTACGTTTGTGACAGAAGCGTTATAGCATTTTATAAGAATTCATAGGTCAGAAATTGTTGGCAAATAGCATCCTGCTTTTCAAGAGAGAGGAATCTGATGTCATACTTAAATTTGTTATTTGGAGCAGGCCATGGAGTTCTAGATAGACATTAGCATCCATAAACATCATGAAACCAATATCTTTTGGGAGAGTCAAATACTCCTTCTTCTGTATCATGTTAGCAGGATTGAAATAGGAGCATCTACAGTGGCAGCTTTCCAGAGTAATAGCGGCAAAGCTACATAATCCTCTGCTATTCCCTGTCCATTTCACAAGAGACAAAGGCTAGTAAATCTACGCAGGAACTTCACAGATGCCATCTCCCTTCGCAAAGCCCACACTGGGCTAGTATTTCCTATTGCTCAGTTCAGCAAAGATCTGGATCAGTGCTTTAACTGGTGCTACAGACAAATGCTCAGAGGTGTTTAATTCACTTCACTGGACCAGCGGAGTTCCATTCAGCTTAAGCTGTTTGAGGGCAGTGCTAAATGCAGACATAAAGCACATGTCCAAGAAAAGGCATTTGTGTGTTTGCAGTGTTGAGCAACTACGCCCAAGTAAAGCTCTCCCAAATCCCCATACGTGATATGGCAATACCTATAGCACTGGGAAAATAAATAAAGGGGTAGTTTAAGTGTAATGTTAATTCCTTAAGACACTTAAGCTAATGGAAGGGCAAGTATTCAAAAATCAATAATACTACTATATAATACATACTTTTTCACTTCGTTTTGCTTTCTCTTTCATGTTTTCTATTCTCTTGGTTTTGCTCTGGCTTGTCCTTGTTCATATTATCCTTCTTCCTTTTCCTCTACTGTTCCCTGTCTGATCTTCTCTTGCTCTTTAAGACGTTCCTCTAGGAACTCTAATTTTATTCTACTTATTCTTCTACTCTGTCCTGTCTTCTACTGTGATCTGCTATCATAAGCAAATCAGGTTTTGGCAGGTTTTGCATAAAGCAAAAAAAAAAAAAAAACCACACAAAAAAATGAAAATAATTCTTACTTCATGTTTTATGTTTTTTCATGCCCGTTAACAACTTCTTTTAATATTGTTGCATTGATTGCTCTTTTTTACCCACATAATTTTGGAAGAACTCTTTATTAGTGGAGTCACACCAGATCAAAACCCGTGGTAGTACAGCCAAAATTGGCTCCTTAAGATTTGATTCAGCCAAGTCAACACTGCAGATCTCCCATGAAACTCAGTTCAATTCCATATGTAGAGTAATCTTTTTCCCAAACTGCTTCTAACTAATTTCTGTGATATAAGGAAAAATATACTCCAAAAGAAACAAATTTTAAGAGAATAAAAAGTAACATGGACTTAATTAGAAAATCTGAAAGCAAATGGAATATATGCAAACACCACAATGCCATAAAAAGCAAAGATTAAAATAATTTGATAGACATGTACCAAAGTTAGAGCATGAAAGACTCAATCCTATGGTCTTTACATACAAATGAAGAATGTTCCTTGTCTTCATTGATGTGGCAGTTAAATGTTCTCCCTCTTGTATGAGGAATATCAAGGCCCTGGATGCACCAATAGGCCTTAATTGCCCTGACCAGCCTTACCTGAGGCTTCTACCCATACTCTCTGTCCTTCAGTCCAGGAGCTCCATTGCAGCTCAGGCAGGTCTGAGCTATATTGTACATAAGGCTGGGCACAGCCCCGTCTCCTGACTTGCTAACTGAGCTTCCTGGAGGACCCCAAAAGTATCCATAGTCTTACTTCCAGTTGCGCGCCTCCTGCTGTTTCTGACCCAACTACCTAGATGGACCCTGGACCTAGCTTGCTATTTCACCTTGTCTGATGGCCACTGCACAGCTGATGCACAAGTTGTCACAAACCTGCCCTGTGGGGGATCAGGCACTGTGGGACTGCACCCTGGTCGGTGAAGCCCCTGACCCCACCTGTGTGGTGGTCACCCTGGGCTCCTGGCTCCCTGATCAAAAATTCTTGCAGAGATTTTTCATACGTACTCGCCCCCTTTTGTTACGTGTGTTATGTGGCTACTAGGATCCATTCGAAATAAAAAACAAACAAAAAAAAGGGTGTGGAGGGGTTATACTTTATTTAAAGTCAATATCTACTCTTTGGGATGAAACAATTAAAAGCCCTAAAGCTGGATATTCTTTAACAAAGAAACTTTGTTGCATATAATACTGTGTCTTACACGCACTATCTGTGTATTAAAGGGTTTTGAAATCGGTTTATCTGTAGAACGGTGAAGTTCAGTTTTAACCACACAATTTTTCCTTGGGAAAAGAAAAAATAATTACTTGTTCTGCAATGCCACCTGCTGCACGGAGTTAGGAAGCCTGACTCTCAGGTGAGGCCAGTATTCCACAGCTTTTAATAAATTCAGAAGCCAGAATTTATTAATAAAATCATTCATAGCCAGAACTTATTAATAAAATGAGTTATTTTATTCTGGTGGTGTTTAAAAAGAAAAAAGGAAAGAAAATACTCATATATGTACACACCCACCCACACCCACAAGCAAAGGCACAGCAAGCAAACTGTCAGCTGTAAAACAGCTTAGAGACAATGTAATAATGTTGTGCACTGTCATACTGTGCATTAATTTCTATCCTCACACAAAATATATTATGATAATCAAATATAGAAATGAAGTAAAAGCAGAAAATAAAGGACAGGACTAAAGAGCTCTTTAACTGTCCAACACAACCACCCCATCTGCATCAGTACAGATACCCTGCAAACCTGGTTCTCACATGGTGTAAGAATCACCCAGCATAGCTACTCCCCCCTCAGAAAGACTCCAAAATGCACCTCTGTGATGCAGTGCCATGTCCCTTTCCATGTCAGTGACCCTATGGGGTGGCCTGACCCCTGAATGCTATGTTGCGGTCACAGTCACCAGAGCCCCCCACACAAAGAATATTGCAGGCTACGTGACAACCCCTGTCCTGCCGGGAGACCCAAGAGGCCAGGTGGTAACAGCCTATGTGCTGGGAGGTCTGGCTAAAAACAGCATGACAGTGCAGTAATTAATCACGGCAAAGAGCTATAAACTCTCTTTTGTGTTGAAATGACACGCCTCTTCAGATTTTACACAGGGGTAGGACTATAGTGACCTAATTCAAAGCAAATTTCACTAAAACAGAACTCTAACTAGCCAAAGTGCAGCCCAGAAGCAGTAAGCTACAAAGTACTCATTGGACCTGAAAGAAGTTAGATCTCCAAACTCATTTATTCACCTTCCGAATTGAGATAAATATCAAATCTTACATTAAACATCTCATTACATATCGAATCACAAAAAGGTACCTGAGGTAAGACTGGAGTTGTTTGACTGTAACTACAGAAAACAGAAGCAAAGCAAACATCACTGTGTCTGAACTGACACAGATCACAAAGAAGTGAAATCACCAAGGAGTCAGGAAAAAAGGTGGTAACACAAAGGTATACAAACGTTCTCACAGAGGGAGCAGCGAGGAAGATGATAACAGCTTGGTGAGAACAGAGACAAAGCCACTCCAAGGAGAAACTAGTTCTACCATTTGCTGCTTCCACATTCACTGCACTTCCTCAGATTCTTGCTATGGGAATGATAGGGCAGCTGTAACCAGGAGCACCTTATCCTCTCTTTTTGTAGCAGTGTCTCTTTGACTGTTTTCTCCAGCTACCCTGTTTGTTCCAGGCTCGCATCTTACTGTAGCTCCAACTAGGGAAATCCCCAGTAGGAGGGAAAGCAAGAGACAGGAGCCTGCCTCAGAAGGAGGGGATGGAGACAAAGAGAGAGAGATATAAATGAAGAGTGCCTGTTCAAAGCTCAGTGAATGTCTTCAGTCATGGCTCATAGCTCAGAGGAATAGGGGATGGAGCCTGGCTGAGGCAAAGAAAGCAAGAATGTGAAAGTTTCCTTATCTATTTTCAGAAGGAGCTAATGTGTTCCATTAGTGAGAAACTGGGCATTCTGCAGAATGCACCTCTGAGATATGATTAGAAAAACTTGTCAAACTGGTTAAATATTTTTTCCCTTTTTTCTCTGCTCTAGTTCTTCGCATTTCCCTCTTTTTGACGTGTCCATTAAAGACAGTTAACAAGTTAATGAGGCCTAAAAATAATCATAAAAGAACAAAAGGATTACAGAGGAAGAAGTCAGTACAAGTACTGCTTTTAACTCAGTTCTTCCCAAATATGTTCTATTGATCTTGATCTAACTCAGCCACAAAGAAGCCCAGTAAGGTGGTCTTCTAGGTTAGATCAAGAAGAAGAGATAAGAGAGAAAGATGGAAAATCTTTTCACAATTAAATACAAAATCACCTTAATCCAAACCTGGCATACCTTTCAGGCTTTCTACCTCCATTAGAAAAGCTTGATTGGATACTCTTAAACTCTTAACTAAGAAGCCAAAGAGAAAGTTACTTCTATTAAAATCTTGGCCAGCTTTGCTGGCTTTTTTATTAAAACTAGAAATGATCTCCAGGTTATATTTTAACCTTCAGGAGGTATCATAACAGTGAAAATTATGTTTATGATACATTGTGTTAGATTTAAGAGCCCACCACTCACAGAAAATGGTGGCATTCTGTGGTCTGCTAGTCCATATAACCAAAAGTAGCTATACACAAGAAAATTGACATAATGGAGTCCACAGATACTGGATTACCTGATCACTGTTTGCAAAGCTGACTTCAAAGCTCTGCCTATCATCAAAAATTATCAGAGTTTGACCACTATTTCATTTCCCTGGTTTCAAGTTCTAGAATTCAAAATAAGACACTGCACTGCTTTACATGTTTCCTTGCCTTGTACAACATCACTGAGCTCGTATTTGTTAATCTTGCTTGAGAGAAAAATGGCAAGGAAGGGCTAAATACCCTCCCTCCTTGGGATGGGTGGGATCGAGGCATAAAGAAAATCAGTGGAAAGGATTAAAAGGGAAAAGGAAAAGAAGACAGATAGAAACACCCTCCGAGAATACATTAAAAAAACCAACCTGGAAAGCATGCAGGAAATAAAAGGGGGGAAAAAGGAGAAACAATAAAATGTCAGGAAGAGTTGATGAGTACCTGGAAATAAGAGCAAACAGAGAAGAAAATACCCTACTAATCATTGTTAACTCACTAGTTTTGAGAAAAAAAGTTATGACTCTAAAATGAACAAACCAGATTATTTCTTACCTTTATAGATACGGCCAAGTCCTCGGTAGTCCATTTGGTCTGAACAATTGAAAACAACAACATACTTTCCCAGGCACTTGCCCATGTCTTTAGTTGTCTCTGTTTTCCCTGTCCCTGCAGGTCCTGCTGGTGCACCACCCATACTCATGCCCAGGGCCTGAGCGAGAGTGATGTAACACCTATGAACAGAACAAAGAGTTTTATTAATCTTTTTCTACTATTAATTGCTTGAAGTCCATTAACATAACCACAGCAGCTGTTTTATACAAAATTGGTGAAGGGGGCAGGAATGGGTGTGCTTCTGTGTGGTAAGTCCTCAGTCACCTCCTTTGCACACTGTGAAGCTGAGTTACCAGGTCCCACCTTTGCTCCACCACTGCAACAGCCCAGGAAACACAAAGGCCAATTCTAAATGCTGAATACCAAAATACTGCAATATTGTGATTTTCTCACACTAATCATACATTGTCCCTCCATGACTCAGCCTCATTCCTCAGCATCCAAAACCACTGGGTTACTCCCTTTTTTTCCTGTCCTCCTACTCTTTATCCAGAACACACAAGATGGGCTCTCTGATGTGGCAATGGGAAAGCACGGAGGCCGGAAGCAGCTCCTGTTCTTGCCATTTTCCTACCAGCATGCCAAACCAGAGCAGCGCTGCCAGTCACATGAGGTCTTTGAGTTCAGAAGGAGAATGGACAAAAGGGAAGATTGTAAGAGGTAATGGTGAAAGAAGAGGAGGGATCCATGAATCTAGGATCATCTTCTGCTTCAGTTCAGAAGCAGACATCCTCAGGTTTAAATCTCAGCTTCCTTAGATGGTGTAGAGACTACTGCAGGGTGTAGGAAGACTGTTACAATCTACAATGCTCCAAAACCCCGGTTAAGCCATTTTAACCTTGTGAAACTCAATAGCTTTATGATATATCTTGGGAGAGAATGTGGGCACTGAAAAAAACCCAAATGATACCAGCTCGTGTTGCTTCCTATAAAATAACACAGTACTCCTTCTAATATAATAACGGTAATAATGCTTTGTCACCTTATTATTCAGTAATCAGTTAACAGGCACTCACTTAACACAGAAAAAATAGCACTCCTGACAATTCCGCTACTGAAAACAAGGTAAGGACAAACTGTGTACACAGTACAAGTCCTAAACAGAACATCCATTTCATTTTTTGGATCTGACATGACGTGGTCTGTGTCTGACATGATGTTTAGGAGCACTCAATTTCAGTCCCATTATCTTAATGTAATGTACTACTGCAAGTGTGTATTTATCATGTGCTTCAGGAATCTTTCTGAACAAAAAATCATTAGCCAAACAGCACTTGACTTCAAGTTGATTAATGGAAAGCAAAGATATCATTACCTGAAAATTGTCAGAAGCTCATACAAGTTGATATAGCAAAATTAAAAACATAAAAATAGAAAGTCCTATAAGGGGAATAAAATCTGTTCTTATGCAACACTGCTTAGGTATATAAGTTTCCCATGTCACACTAGAAGACATCTCTGCTTCAAATACTCATTCAACATACGACAGTGGATAGTCATTAATCCCTGCAGCTCTGTTTGGCTCTTCTAGCTTTGCCTAAAGACAGATACCTCTGTTCTTTTTTGCTGTTATTATTGTAGTTTAAACTCATTCAAAAGGCTCATTTTCTTCAATAATGTCACCCTGCCTAGTTTTCAATCTCGTGTGCCATAGCCCCTTGAATCAATCCCTAACCAATTAGGTTGCATTTCAATACCGCAGGCAAATATTGAATGACAAGTTTTTCTCGATACTGTCTCTCCTTGTGGGCAAAAATATTGTCTGCATGGTAGTGCTGCCATAACCACTAATCAGCTGCATGTTTACTGCTTCAAACATATCTCTCTCTAGGAACTGTAGAGGACATAATGTAGTGTTTGGCAGATGTGCGTTACATGTTAAAAGCCAAGTATCCAGCCAAGTAAAAGCCAAGCACAGGATTTTGGCTTTCTTAAATAACTCACTGGGCATAATTTTGGTTCAGAAATTGGCAAGAGTTTAAAATTTTGCTAGTAAATGAAATCTAGTAGCACAGGAAGTGCAAACACAATCCCAACATTAATTCAACGGCCTGTAGTGGTTCTTCACACAGCAAATACCTGAACACGCACAGTATTCTGACATTCCTATCCACACTTAAAAGAGCAAGCTCTGGCCTAGCAAATACATCTGCCTCCTGCCGAGCTGAAGCACTACCAAGTACTTTAGGAAAATAGTACATTTAGGAAAATATGCATCTAATGGGGTTTGTGCTGTGCTGTATAACTAATGCTCCAGTAATAAAAAGTTCTCCTCATGTTTTGCTCTCAGAGCTTTTTCTGTTTCTTGCCCTGTAATTCTCCACAGGCCTTCCCGAAAACCATACTGGCACTAGTTATTCCATGCTGTGTCCTGCGTTACTGCTTCTTCCTCTAGGGTGACTTCAAATGAATCACTTGCTATAATCTCAAATTCTCATGCAACTACCAGTTTACTGAAAACAGCAATATACTGGGGTTTAGATCCACATTGTTTAGGCTGGTGAAGTGTACGGCATTCAGGTGTGTTTAACTTGAGCACAAGTAAGTTTTTAAACACCTACCACAGTTCATATAGCTTAAGCGAATACTCAAAGGGAATTTAAGACCCTTTCTAGGGGTGTCTGTTTTCCCAAGCTGAATATATATAAGCACTGGCCTCTGCTGTTCACCAGCGAAACTGCAACCAAAGAAAGAACTCTGACTCAGGGAAGTTAATTAAATCAAAGGAATTAAGTCTTAGCTCCAGTACTACGCACTGCATTCTTTTTATAACTACCTGTCAGTTAAGGGAGTTATAACAAGCCTGTCTGTACATCCTAAGTATTCATTGCAGTAGGTGAACTCTACATCAGTGATTTGGATAATGCATTTATCCAAGTCTTCAAGAAAATAAAATCGAGACTGCTTTTGCCATTCAAAATCAGACGGAGATTTAATGTTCATGCGGACCTATAATGGAAAAGTAAATCATTAATACAGAAATGAAACAGTATAACAAATTCATCTTAAATTCCATACAGGAAAAAGTTTACTATGCATAAATTCAAGAGCTGGAAGAACAAGCACAGAACCAGTCAGGAGTCAAGATATACAGAATTACCTTTTCAAACCTGTCTATGACATCCTCTGATTTTCTTCTGAATTGCGTACAGAGATTGTGAATTGTGTGTTTTACAGAGACACTGAACAGTGATGGAAAACTTCATAAAAACCTACGTGACAATACTGGTTACACAGCATGGTTATCTGGTGTTACTACTCACAGAAATACTAAAGCGAGGACAATGCTTGAATATATTGTACACATGTCTATATGTTTCTTTTTGGGGGATGTATTT
>NW_010407516.1:41651-43265 GCF_000710305.1 Buceros rhinoceros silvestris | reverse complement strand
GCAGGAATTTGCCACACAATTATTTACATTTGTGGCAGATTAACAGCTCTTGATTCATTATTTTTGGCACTAGATCTCAAAACCACTGGTCCCTCACGGGTATGCAGTCCTTATTACCAGCCTTGCAGACATGGTGTAAGGTGAAGAGGAGGTTCTGGATTTTCAGCCACTTCCCTCTACTTTCTCTCAATCACAAAAGGACGTGACTGGGAGTGAACAGAATGTTTCGAGAGAAAAGGATAAATACTACTTGTACCAATTAAGAATCCTTTCCCCAATTTTGGACAGCCCTTGATTTTTTATTTCACATACAGACTTCTTAAATTCAACAGGTTTTCTGTGATTTAATTTTATTATATGACATGACATTTATTTATAATGAAATGTCCAATCAGAAAATAATTATGAAGATACATTTAAAATTCAGTCAGAGGATAGAAACACATGCCTATCTCAGAAGCTGGCAGTTTTCTTTCTAAATTTCAGTATTTTTCTTCATGTGTTTTTATCTTTCTTTACACATGCACTTAATTTTTATCCTTCTAACATTTATGCATAACTTAAACAATGCAGTATTGAATTATTGACCTTCGCATCATGCAAGCTTTCTGAAAGTTATTTTCTTGCCATTTTTATAATTATAGTTTAATGTATTCAATATAGTTACCTAAAGAAAGTCTGATGCAACTCAATTATCAAAAAATGTAAAGCATCTGTACTGGTTATTGTTGCTACCCTTTTCAAACACACTCACGGCTTCAGCCTTTAAATAACTATTACCTCAAGTCAATGCATAGGCTGGGCTGAAAATCACATGATTGATAGCAAAAATAAAGGAAGTTTTTTCCATTTACATTTCAATTAAACAATGTATTAAAATTTAAATTTGAGATAATAGTTTCATTTTAAAAGTTAAATTTTTTGCTCTCTGAATTTGTGCATGATGGCTATCAATAACCACTTTAAAAACTGAAGTCTAAACCTATAAACATACCCGTACATAATTATCCCTTATCTCTGCATGACATCTATATGAAATCAAACTAAATCTAGTATGCTATATCACAGCACTGTCAGAGCTACTCGAGGAGAATAGTATGTAAGATTTGTTTATTATTTTTTATATGTGCAAAAACATCCATCCATGAAGTCCTATAAAGGTTTTCAAAAACTTACCAGACCATCAAAGATATCTTTCTGGTGAACATGAATGGTGATTAAAGTTTCATATTTCGTGCGCTCCATTCTTGTCAGATTGTGCATTGTCATGTCAATCAAATCATTTAAAAGTTCCAAAAACTTCTGGTTTGTTGTGTGCATTACCTTTTCCATATAGCAAGAATGGCCATATTAATACAAACATTTATTCTTTCAGTGTTTAGAACAAATAAAAAACATCTGTAAACATATGAGCCCATGACATCCATGATCTGCTTTGTATTTTTTAGGCTTGCAGTCCTAAATTTGGATCTGCAGGCTGCCCTCAATGCACGCTTTCTTAGCCCTACAGAGTGCAATAAGTTTATATCTAGGTGAACAGGTCACATCACAAGATTTTATTCCAAGACTGTTGCTCCTCGTACTATACATTACATCTTCAGCTGATTGCATTCC
>NW_010407516.1:29168-41567 GCF_000710305.1 Buceros rhinoceros silvestris | reverse complement strand
CATTCCTGCATATTTTCAGAACCATCAGTGTCTGGTTTTGGGTACTGCACATCAGCCTAAGCAGTATCTACTCTCTGGGGAGAACAGGAAGCTGGAAATCTATCACATCCTCTAACCAGAGGAGGGGGGAAATGTAGCCTAATTTTAGATGCTGGTGTTGAAATAATAATTTCTTTTGTGGCATCAGATTCTGTTACAAAATTTCACAAAATACAACACTGACTGTACAATACTGACTCTGTAAACAGCATCAGATTTAGTCAGTGATGTTCCTTGTACATAACAAATTATAAAGTGCTGAGGTTTCAGAAAGTGCAGGTTATATGTACTCCAATTCCAAACGTGTGAAAGAATGATCATGCTAGCTTTCTGGAAATATAATCAAAGCCTAAAACTCACACTGTTCACTGAGAAAAAAAATGCTAAAAACACCGCAAAACTAACAGAGAACTAAACAACCTCCTCAACCCCAAATACACACAGTTCATCCCCAAAAATGAAAGTAGTTTTCTAGTTAATGCAAAAGAATCTTTGTGACTAGTTACTATATGAACTGAAGTGGGCTGAAAGCGGGTCTATGCCCTTTTAAAACCTTGTACAATGCAGAAAAGTAGCACTAAGTAGTCTTCTCCATAGTCCGGAGTCTGTTTTCATTCAGTATCAAAGTACAGCATGGTACTGTTTCCCTGCCTTTACTTTTATGGTAGGATGGTGTTTCTAGTTCTTAGTTCAATATCACTGTATATTCTTGATTAATAGTAATTTGCAAATCTTTATTTCATATCCTCTCCTTCCTGCTTCATAGATTAATGTTAACAGCTTGGCGTTAAACAGAATCTTCTCTATGTGTTTGAGATTAAACCAGCACCTCCTCAAATGGCTTCTATTTATTTCCTTCCCTAAAAAAGAACCCATCAACTGAAGAAACTAACAGACTCTTACAGCAGACCACTGCCCATGAAGTACAGTTATTTCCCCAAAATGGGGGATCTTTTATTTCTTTCCAAATTTGATTTGGGGAAAGCAATAGGATAAGATTCTCTATGTTCTCAAACTCAGAAATTGTCCCTTCCCAAGATGACTGCGCTGACAGAACAATAGAGAAAATCACAGCATTAGGAACAAATCTAAAGCACATGCTGAGGGGTGATGAGGAGGTGTGACCTCTTAACACATTTTTTATCAGTCTGTTTTTCTCTTAGTTTAATTATTATTCTGGTTACTTAACTACTATTTTGTGCTTTTTCCTACATGCTCCTTTTAACTGTTCACAGTATGCACTGTTCCAAACAATGCTTTTAATTAATCCCCAAAGATTCATTAAATATTACCTTTTTGTCTGTTTTGGCACTGTTCAGTGCATTCTCCGCATCTCTGGTCCAGATCATTTGAATTCCCAGAAGTCCTATTTGTGCAGGAAACATTGCCTGAAAGTCATACAGCTTAAACCCTGAATCACTAATGGCCATTGATGCCTGTCTGATGATGGTGTGGATTGTTTTCCTAATCCCATTCAGCAGCTGACCTAACCAGAATTCCACATTGCCCTGAAATAAGCAAGAAAATACTTTTAAAGAATTAGTTTATGAATAATTCACAAGGAGAAAAAGCCTTGTGCTACTTTTTTCCGAGTCCTTTGTACTCCCATTTCCCTCTTTATTATTCTCTATATTTCATCAGATTCCTCTACTCCTTCTGCTCTACTGCCCTTCTCGTGATTTATGGTGGATTTGGCATTTTACGTCAGTACTGCTGAAAAAACAGGTAAAGTAATCATTACAGAATGACACAAATGTCCCATCCTTTCAGGCCTTTGCTCTTGTTCACGTTGGGAGGTTTTCATTCAGCTAGTCAAATAATAGCATGATGCAATACTGCTGGTCTCTAAAACTAAATCTACTTTAAATCAAGTCACGAAAAAATGAAATACATACTTCCATTACCTGAGCTAAAACTGGTTCAATAATATTGACCTGTTCTCCTTCTTGAGATTCAAACAATAAAATCTGGTCGTAGTTTTTTTCATGAAATCCCACTCGGTTAACATTGTCAAAAAAACTTAATAAATGTGCCTACAATAGAATCAGAAAAAAAAAAAGCTCCATAATCTGGTCTGATATGGCATTCTTACTTTCCTTTTAAATCCTGCATTAGAAGATTCTATAAACCTTTCTGTAAGTGCAAGAAATTCTCTCAACTAAATAACGAAATCCTCCACGGTTCTCACTTACTAATATTGACCATAAGAACATTATTGCCTTATTTCTTGTACCTGAATAGTATGGGAATCAGATGCTTGACCAAGGATTTCCAGTAGAGCAGGGTCGGATACAAAAAAAAATCTTGGAAATATTAACCGTTTTTTTTCCAAATACCCAGTCAGTGATTTCTGACAGATTTCCAATTGTTCTAGCAAATGCGGTAATAGCTGTGCCAAAGTCTCATCTCCAACACAGCACTGCACAATATTTGATGTTTCATGGGCTCTTTGCATAATTCTCTGCCATGATTTATCAATGTTCTGAAATCTTCTGGCTTCCTGGAACACATCAAAAATGCATTAGGTCTTCCTCAAGTTTGTCAAATGCTAAAATTAAAGAATTCCATGAGCTGAGGTAAGAGTTTAATATTTCCCTTACTGTTCAAGTCATCTTTGCAGGACTAAGGTATGAACGATCAGTGCTTGTAATGACCAGAGTTCAAATTGGAAGAGAGAGAATACAATGGGAGAGCTCTGGAAATGTGTTTTACTTCACGATGGGCACCAAGATTGTCCGTGTAAAGGGATTCCAACGCACACCAGAAAACTCACAACAGCAGCCTTCTCAGAAATTACAGTCTTCCTAACAGCAATAGACAATGTCAAGTAATGGCTGCTCCGCACAGGTTATGAGGAGTAAGCAGTAACACCTGACAAACCGAACCAGTATAAATAGGCTGAAGCTGCTGCACTTATAAGGTATTGTAGGTGAAGGGAGACAAATTCTCAAATACTGGAAGCCGGAGAATAAGTATTTTTCTACACTAGGTACACTGACTTCAAAAACTCTTTCTTCACCTACAACAAATTAAATGTTAATGGGATTATAAATTATTTGAGAGGTAGAAGAGACCATCCAAAGCCAATTGCTTGTCACAAGACAGGATCATACCCATGCCACTCTTGAAAAACACCTGTCTTGTATTTAAAGATGCTCAATGCTGGAGATTCAGAAGCCTCCTCAGGCAATCTTTGCTCTGATGACTCTGTTTTAGTATGTAAGTTTAACCTTTCTTCTGTGTACACCAATTACTTCTCATCATATTCATAGATACAGAGAACAGATTGTTTTCTTCCCTTTTTTTTTTTTTAGATTTATGTTCTCTCTTCAGTTTTTCCTCTCCTTCAAGCCAAACAAGCCTACTTTGTTGTATCTTTTCTTGTGCATCATCCTTCCTGGATAGTTCCTCATTCTTATCACACTCTTCTATGCTCTCTCAAATTTGTTTATGTGTTTCTTCAGGCAAAACCAGGTACAATATTCTAGTTATCAGCTGTTGCTGTTTATGCATTCTGCTTTTCTACCTGCGTTTTTACACACCAGCAATATAAAACTCATCTTCCGATAATATTATGAGGGACGTCAAAAGCCTATCAAGATATACAGCAATTACTGCTTTTTCGTCTATCCACAAAGTTTGTTACCCACTCTAAAAATAAATCAGATTTGTTTGACAGATTTTGCTCCTAACAAATCCACACTGACTGTTACTCATCTCCTTGTTAACTTCCAGATGCTTACAGACAGTTATTTGTTGCAGTATTCATCCAGGAACTGCAATTAAGCCCACACATCTATCATTACTCCTCCACCAAGCTGTTCCTTCTTCTCCTTCTTTAAAAACAGTCATCACACTTTCTTTTTTTCCAGAATACTAGTGCATGTATCATTCTTGTAAGAAGTAGCTTTAGCAGTTATCAAATGGCTCAGCTGTGGTGCAGCATCTGTTCATCTGCAAAAACCACTTATTGATTCCCTGATAAGCATTAACAATATTAACATATCTCACTAACTAAAAATAAAAAAAGTATTGCTATCTTAAATGACAGTTAAGACAGCTTTATTTAATTTATAAAATTAATGCTATTTTTGGAAATTGTAAGCCTCTAATTGTAAAATGTGGCCTGAAATAATTTCCCAATAATCATGGTTTTAAGTTACTGCACTGTTTCATCCAGTGCTACTAAACTGTGATCTGTTGGAGCTATTGTAAAGCCTCTCTCTCATTAGGAGACACAAGGAGAGAGGATGGCTTATTCTGATGTTTTGCTCCCACAGGAGGTCAGATCATTCCTTAACTCTTTTGCAGCTGCTATTACAGAAGGTCATAATTGCCTTTTGGAGACACTGTAATAGTTCACACAGATTATTAGCACACATGCAGCTGCCCATGTCCTGCAGCATTTCTCTGTGGGACTTCAGTATACTAAGTCCCAGCAAGTACAGAATT
The DNA here is from genome assembly GCF_000710305.1 of Buceros rhinoceros silvestris. Lineage (NCBI taxonomy): Eukaryota > Metazoa > Chordata > Aves > Bucerotiformes > Bucerotidae > Buceros > Buceros rhinoceros. The sequence continues at coordinate 37,076 of NW_010407516.1, read as the reverse complement.
CATACAGGAATTCTGTCATTCTATTATTACGTAACTTAGAGCCAACAGACATGGGCAAACAGGGAGAAAGGGATGTTTGCATACATGGCAAAAGTGAGAAATCAGTTTTCTACCACTCAGTAGTCCTGAGCCCTGTGCTATCACAAAACTCTCAAATATTGCAAGCTGACAGGAATATTTGAGCCTGAATTATAAACAATCCTGTTCCTGCAGGTGTGACCAGAGTTGTAAGCAATTCAACCAGACAGATCCCAGTTTGGGTTCTTCTGAAGTGCCTATGCACAGCCCCAAAATTTACATGCATTAATGCATTGGTAAATAAATTCTGTGATGTGGGTAATCTCTTGGTACAATGTATTTCTATGAACATACTGTTATCATAAATCAATATACCTGAGGGAGTTGTTTTGCGATGTCTCCACCAACAAACACAGCCTCAAGGTAAATCCAGAGGTTTTGTACAGTAATCCAGTTTTCAATTACCTCTGCAGTATTGGTCAACTTCTGAACCCACTGTTGTATAGTGGACTTAAATGGTGTGTTATACCTGTTTGAACATGAGTTAAAGGGGAAAAGAACCTAAGATGATCCTTGTTCCCTTTTGGGTTTGATTAGATATACACAATATGCGCATTTATTAAGTTTTGTACCTGTTGCTCATGAGCGACCCCAATATCATAAGGCTGTCTTCCACCAAAGCTATTTTCTCCGCTACATCTGATCCTTTCAGAAGGAGTTCTCCTCGAGTTTTGAATTGGCCAAAATTGAAAGCATGAGTACTCCATTCACTGATGATGTGCTTCAATTTTGCTTCAATATCCTTTTCTTTAACAGCACTGATGCAGATATCCTGTGTAAAATCAAATTAGTACATTATGTTCCTCCAAGGCTAATATAATGCACATTCATGAAGACAATTAAATTCCATTCGTTAGATCCAGACTTCACTAAGTAAGTTCTAGCTAATGGAAATATACATTGAAACACCTCAAAATTATTATATTATATACTAGATTATATTATAGTCCTAATTGTAACTGGAATATTTTATGGACTGTACAGAATCTTCACTCTTACTAGCACCTTACACTTTTGAAAATCCACCAACTCAACAAATCTGCAGGTAGAATTTGCCTCTCTATATGTATTAAAATGTGAAGTCAACTGTACCTACCAAGGGCTCTGAGGAAAATGCACATTACCAATCAAACGCATTCAACAGAAGAATAAAGTGTACATGGACAACACGACTGCCTGCTACTTCTTCAAGACAGTGAGGACAGGACTGTAATAAAATTGATTACTGCATCAGAGAGAAAAGGAGCAGCTACTCAGACTGGACCCCAGATTCAGGTTCTGGAGTATACTGGATTCCATCACAGGTTTAAAGTCTTTCCTTGAGTGCAAGCTGTAACTCTGAACCTTTCCCATGCCTTAAATTCCTGTCTGGAAATTGGGTACAGCAGAGGTTTGATTTCAAATATTTGTCTTAGAAGTGTTCCTTTGTGGAACAAGACAAATCAGATCACTACTCTGAAGGGACCACAAATTTAGCTAAGTGATAACAGAGCTGAAGTTTGAAACTGTTGGGATGTTCCTTCTTTAGTTTTAGCTATTCTTTGTTCTTTCAAAACGTAATGAGCACAAAGCTAATGTACTTGCTAGATAACTACTGTCCCCAGAAATGGAGGGGGCAACAGCTTTGTAGCTGTTGCACATTCCATAAGCCTTCTCATCTCTCAGTGCTCTTGTAAAGAGTCAGTTTTGAAATACAGAAGAACTTTGTTCTCCTTTAATCCTATATCCTCCACTTTTAGTGCATTTCAAGGATTTTGAGCACTTAACAGGATCAGACTAACATTAACTATTTTTTCTCTATGATAAGACATTTAAAAGGAAAAAAAAAGTCTGTGTTGGCAGACCCTAAACCAGAAGCATGGCAGAACTACACTACTCTTAAAACAACAGAATTTTTTCTATGGAAGGATTACTGTAATACCATTTATCCATGTAATCCTTCTCCAGAATAAAAAGGAAATAAACTAACCATTACTGCTAATACCAGCTACCAAACTCCATTCTTCAAGAGAACTATCCAACTAAAGCCAAATTTTTTAATGTTACAAAGCTGATTAGAAACAAGATTTCAAAAGCACAGAGCCCCAGATTACAAGTTATTAATTAAAAACAAACAAAAAAGTACATGTACCTCAATATCTTCTTTATATTTTAATAAAGGGGCATCCATTATGTTTTTCAAAGAGAAATTTTCAGAGTCAACATCAAAGTGATGGCCAGTTACTAGTGCAATTCTTTCCCAGTGTCGTGACATCATTGCCTAGAAAAGTCCGTAGGAATTAGGGAAGATTTTTTAAATTGCATTATTTGTAGGACTAGAACGATCACATACTTTTGCACTGCATCTGTTAAACAAATAGAAGAGGCTTGATTTCTGCTCCATTTAAAGCATGAATAGTTCCCCTAATCGTATTATGAAGTCTTTTGGTTTACTTTTCTGTAACTAAGCCTCGTTTAATTTTTGTCATAAATATAGCTGTTTTTATCTATAAACAAGAATTATGTAAAGTATCTTATAGCCATACAACATAGTTATCAATAGAGATTTTCAAGTGAATCTTATCTCCAAATTATTACGTTGAACATACTTTGTTTGCCATCATTTCAAGCAAAGGACAGCTCTCTGTGAAGTCATCAATTTTGTTTTTTAGGTCTTGAAAAGCTTGCCATTCCTTCAATGCTTTCGGTAACTTACGGATTCTTTAAAAAGCACAAAAAAGAAATATTTTATGCTTGATAATCACAACCCTCCATTTAATAATACAATATATTCACATCTTTCAACCAGTGGAGCAGTAGACTCTAAATAAAAGTCCAGTTGCAAGCTGCCAACATAATATACAGCTGATGTTTCATGCAGGCATGAAACACTACTAAAGACAGTAAAAATCACACTAGAATGGTTTGGTATCTATTTCAGTTTGAATTCAAGGAGGTTCATTTCATGTGCAAACTGATGTCTGCTTTTGCAGAGTCATTGTTTTATAAAAATATGAAAATGCACCCAATTTTATAAAGGGAGAAAAGGATTAGACAACTTATCTTTTCAAGCAAAATAAAGTGCATCTTAAACTAAAACTGACCTGCTTGCCATCGGAAAAATACTTCTGTTTCAACCAAAAAAGTCATATTTTATACCTTGCTTGTGCAAAAGATATTTAAAGAAAATTCTTCCTTTATGCACAATTTCAAGATGAAAAAGAATTGAAAATTAAGAACCTATTGTATTGTGAATTATCACAATTCCACTTGCTTCTAACAAGTCATGCCAATTTTCATCTGCCAATGCTATGGACCAAAGACTGACAGCAGTTCTCTTACAGCTCAATGGCAGAAATGAAAAGCTACATAAAATCAACACATAATGAATAATTCTGTATTTTTCACAGTTCAAAATCAGACATATCTGTCACACAAGGCTGGAGCACGTGTGAATTCTTCACAGCCATGACTGTGGAAAAACCAAACATGCATCTTTACCAGCACAGTTGAAAAAATCCTCTGATTTCAGCCAAGCGTGGTTTCACCTAATAGTTATTTTGCATATAATGTGGAAAAACATTATTCCTCTCAAACCTCATAAATAACCCCTCAAAATTTAGTGTGGCTACCTACCTTTGTTGAAACAACAATTTCAATCATCTGTACAATTGCAGAGAAACAGACGGTAATGTCAAAATGTTGTCCAACACCGCAGAGAAGGTAATATGTGAAGATCAGCTATGAGGGTTATTTATACTTATAACCTCTCTGCCACAGGTTTACGCACCTTATTCATTAAATAAGCTACAATCTACTGTGTCAGTATACCCCAACAATCCTAAAGTGACTCGCAGACTGAGCTCAGGTCACACACATGCTAGCAGCACACACGTCACACCACAGTCTGCACCAAGCACAGCTGTGCTGAGCACTTGAGCAAGCCTGAGCTTGAAATAAACCAACAGATTTTTTTTGCCCCCTCAGAGCAATTTTCACAAGATAATTAACTTGGAAAGCCGAGAAATAAAAAATGTATGCATTTCAACAAGTAATAACTTACCTGTTTTGAAAATCCAGAAGCTCACTGTTAATTTTTTCAATATTTAAATCATTCCAAAGAATTTCATTGTATCCATCAATACTAGAAGTAACTGAATTATAAAGACTGTAAAGTTTCTGAAGCAATGAAAGCTCACGTTTAATTTTGTGCAGTTCGGGATACTCTGTTTCAAATTTTAAAAGAAAAAATTTGTGAACCTTAATTAGTTACAAGTGTATTCATGAACACAAAAATCCATGTATTTCTAAAATTGGTATTTAATATCTGAAATCAAACTTGCAGGCTTTTAGATAGTATCTAGTAAGACAAGCTTTTCCAGTTACATTACATAAGAACATCAGATTTTGATGCACAGTAACTGTTTAGATTGCTGAGTTTTTAATAAATATTTTCTATAACAGTAGATGTAATCTTATAAAGGAGATGCTGTAGGTATCTATGAGGAAGATAATTTTGAAAAAGTAGTTAAAATGGCAAAGGAATGCACTATCATTTTATACAAGAACTAAAATATCCTCATCTCAATGTAAACTATTTACTTAAGAGGCAGAGGTTGGGGATGGGTGGTGTTGTTTCAAAGGAAAAATATAGAATATGTTACACAATAGAAGTGTTTAAAATGGACCTCCTTAACTGAAAAGTTTTGTTTGGTTTCTCTCACATCCTTGGGAATTCCTAGTTAAATACATCATGATTATTGCACGTTTCCTCGGACTGGAAAATATACTGAATTTAATACGGACAAATTAAAGTGTTTATCATACATTCTGCTGTAACTTTAATTCACACCACAGTCTTCAGACGTGAAGTGAGTCTGACTGGGAGGCAGAAGGATATTACAGATCATTTGCACAGCCCAAGGGAATGCATTATATATCTGCTGCAGGGACAACTTGCGTGCTTCAGCAACGTGTCCCCAAATTTGGTCATGGAGGAATACAGACAGGGGGTGTGCTAGCTCTTAACAGAAGAAACAAGAGGGCTAGGCAGCTGGACTCTGAGATACATGAACAGTGTGATATTTTTCCACCTGATGTTTATGTACGTGCAGACAGAGACCCAGTTTCACATGGCTGCTTTTCATAGGAAAGATAATAATAATTTATGCAAGGAATTTTTCTATGATGAATCCAGCATTAAATGCATTTAACAGGACCCAGAAGAAAAATTTAATAGCCTAGGACCAGGATCCATATCACCTGAGAAACTACCTGTGATAGGAAGACCAAATAATTCTTCCCCACCAGAAAGGGAGATGTACTTCCTCCACAGTTCATCAAATTTGGCTTGAAAGAGCTGTAATCTGTCACTTGCTTCATGGGGAGGAACATTTTCCTCACTGGGGCCCCTGTGAAACACAAAACATATTCAGAGCAAGTATCAACCACAGAGGCTTCACAAAGAAGCTCACAGACAGAACTCACACCTGACTTACTGAGCATTATTTAATATTTTCCAACATTTTTTCTGGAAATTTTCGCAAAAGATACTTAAAAGAGAAAATACGAAGAACGTTCAGAGTCCCAACATTATATATTGAGTATTCCCTACAAGAAAGCCCAATTTATTTTCCAATAAAATCCATCTGGGTTACCACACATATTAGAAACAGCTAAAAAGATCTACAAATATTTTCTCTTCGTTATTTTCCATTTCTCTTCTTATGTAAAATACATTTTAATGATAATTTTCATTTATATTCTTAGAAAGACAGTAGGTATATAATTCAGGGATGAAAACTGCAGTAGCTGGCACTAGAACCATAATTAAGCACTCGGAAAAATAACAGAAGAAGTATGATTTTGCCCCAGCGAGTACATCTCAGCTGGAGGACTGGGTGTAATCCCCAGCTCTTATGCCTGGGACCACATGGCTGCATCATAATATTTTGGGATAAAAATGGTAAGTATGTCATTTTCTGCTGTGCCATGGTTATTTCTAAAAAGTACTACAGGCACATGTGCATCAGAAAGCAGCGCAGGCTGGCTGCTTGGCAAGGAAAATGGAACCAGGAGATGAAAGCAGTTAACACGGTCAGCAGAGCCAGACAGGGGCTGGTCCCGCAGTATCCGAGCGAGGAGAGCAGGGCTGGCCTGGGGATGGTAGTCAGGTTCAACTAAGAGTTCAGATCTTTAGACTGTCATAATACACAGTAGAAGGTCAAGCAGGGAAGATGAGTCAGCAAGTCAGGGTCAGGAGCAGATCTAGTGAAGATAACCAGGTTGAGACACAGTCCAGTGGTTACCAGGCTGTTCTGAGATAGAGTGAGAAATGGCTCTGTGTGTTGGGATCCAGGCTCAGCTCAGTAGAGTCTATGGACAGGAATGGCTGTGACAGAGATGGAGCTGTAGGTCAGAGAGCCAAGCAATGAAGCCTCAGATTTAAAGCAGATACCACAGGAAGGGGTGTCAGCCTTGATGATACCTCCCAGTAGAGCTGTGTGGGAGTGCTCTGTCACCAAAGGAAGGGGGAAGACCTCAGATGCATGAGCCCTAAGTGGGTCCTGAGCCCAGGCAGCTGAACCTCCAGGAGGTAAGATACTCTCAGGGCTCCTACAACTGGTAGCAGCCACAGGGTGTTTCCATGAATTCCTCTGGACCACTCCAAGAGCAGAACTGTGGGTCCTGAGCCCAGGCAGCTGAACCTCCAGGAGGTAAGATACTCTCAGGGCTCCTACAACTGGTAGCAGCCACAGGGTGTTTCCATGAATTCCTCTGGACCACTCCAAGAGCAGAACTGCAAGCAGCACTATGCACACAACGAGATTAGCAGCTTGGTGCTCTAGTAGGCCACAATTAGATGCAAATTCACCTCGTATCTATAGCTGCAGTCTTGAACCTCGCACTCAAATGCACTGCTAGCGTGCCCTCAGGAAGTTTTGCTCCTAGTGAAGCGAAGGTTGAAGCCAAGCATGCAGTTACCATTTAGATCACCCTGTTTGTAATACCACTGCAAAAGTACCTGCCCTAGGAGAAGAGTGTATTTTCTCCAGGGCCTTCCAGGAGTGTGTGGCTCTATGCATGCACTGAATTCTGTTCATAACAGCAAGGCAGCCTGCAGAGGGTTAAGCTGCTTCACACCGCCCACGGGCTGTAGGTGTGCAGTTCACACCTAGTGTCAACTGCTGATGGGAACATGGTTGCCAAACACACACTCTGTGCATGTGTTGTCCTAGAAACATAATGGATCACAATAAGCAAAATTCTGTCTTTCCTTCTTTGTTGCTAATGTAGAAGTGTTCAGCGAAGCACAAATACCCTACAATTTAAATAAATCAATAAACCCAACGAAGTAAACTTAGAAGTAAGACTGTGTACGACTCAGTAAATTTAGAAATACCAAGAATCACTAACATCCAAGGCACTACTTACATACTTAAATATCTGCTGAAGTGCTTGAGTTTTGAGTCCTGAAAAAAACTTTAAATTTGGGTCTGGATTGAGAATTTATTTTTTTTCCCCCAAATCTATAAACTCTTCTGGAATTTCACCAACTCCAGCACTGAAATTATGGGAATGAACCTGCGATAGTATGAGGATCTGCCCATCTTACATTAATCTGAAAGTAGACTCTTTCTTCAGCTGTCATATATACATTGAGATTGTGCTGTGTTTGTTTTCTGAAGCCCTGTAGATACACCATTTTTGAACAACCACTAATGAAGCAAATTGTATTGCACCACAGGTCACCTACTTTTCATCATAATCTTTATAAAATTCTGCAGTATCGATTTGGAATTGTTGAACAGCACTCAGTAAATCTGTTTTCATTCCTGGCTGTACCTTCAG
>NW_010407516.1:25580-29098 GCF_000710305.1 Buceros rhinoceros silvestris | reverse complement strand
TACATTCCTGTCTGTACCTGCAGCAGGAAGTTCTCAACCTGCAGTGCCTATATGCAAAGAGGAAAAACAGGTATATAAGAGAGGCAGGAAAAAAAAGCACGGAGTTTTAAGTAAGAAACAGGGTTTTTTCCTAGCATTTCAGCATTAACAAGGCTGACAATAACTTTGCTATATACATCACTTGAGAAATAATACCTGTGTGTTTAGGTTCTTCCAGGCATAAGCCAATCCATCAACTCTTTCAGTATTTCCATCTTGAAAGAGCAGATTGTATTTATGAAGCACAGAATAAGATTCTTCTATAGGTCCAACAGTCATGTCAATTTTAATCTCATTCTCTCGAATTTCCTTTAGTGCTTCTGTTGCTCCCCGTACATCATCAAGGTCATGGACAGGTCTGTTTAATCTCTTGCTAACATTTTCAATGAATGAATACACTTCATCCATGTCTGTGGCAGACTTTCTGTTCAAAGCTAGTCCAAATGTTCTTTGTCTTGAGCGGCCTTCCTGAATTAAAGCTATTTTCAACGACTCTGTCATAATATCCACTGAATCCAGTACACAGTGATTTGGCAGTTCTCTGATTTGCATTTCTAATTGCTAAGACAAACATGAGTGTTCAGCTTTTAATTTCACTATAATGTCTCTGAACAGTTCATTTTTATTAAAGATATAATACTTACAGAAAAGTATCTGATTTGAGTTTGGAATTCAGCCATTGTTGGTTTAGTATCTATAAATTCCCTCACTTTTTCCTCTGGATCCTATATAATAGAAGTTTATTTTAATTACTATTTAGCATTGGTATTACAATAACCCAGAGAGACCCAGATGCCTGATGTACTGTGCAAACACAAATGTTCTCTTTCTAAAAGAGCTTAAGATACAAGCATTAAGATCAATTTTTTTTTACTTGAACAGCTTTTTTCTGACTCTCACGGTTTGTTCAGTACCCTTTAAAAACACTGGAAATCTACCTGTAATGCAAAACCAGACACAGATCAGGATATCCATCCAAATACTACCACAATATTTACAATGTATCTGCCAAAACTTTGCTGGAAATATTTCCTTCCCAGTCTCCCTTCTGTCTGCAAACCCTCAAAAGCAGCTCACACCCTCTAAATGGTAGTAATTGTACTCAGCCATCTTCACTCTTCCTGAAACAGTCTATTTAATTGCAGTTCCTCACTACAATTGGCCTGGCCATTTGGAGCAAGCACGGCTTGCCAGGGAATGATGGATCTAAGGGAAGAGGGGGCCTGTTGAAGGTTGTTTAAAGGCAACAGAGCACCAATCATCCTTCCTTTTCATAAGGTAGGCCAGTCTCTGCAGAGGTGAGAACTTCAGTGTCACCAGCTCAATCAATGTGCTAGATTTGGTTCCATTACGGACAAATGATCTTCACCCAGCTCAATGACGTTCATGTACAGTCTGCTCTGTGAAGTTCCTGAGAAGCTGTTATGCCTTTTCTGGCCAGTGATGAGTTACCAGTTACAGTTCCCAGTGGTCCCACAGAAGGGGGAGAAACACTGCCAACTCCTGAGGAACTTTAAGGTTTCTCAGATGCTGCTAAATTATTCTTTTTTATAACCCATGCAGACAAAATGCTGCGAGAAAGTTGCATAAGCATATGAGAGCATAAGTTTGTTTATGCTTCCACATTCTTTTTTTGTTGTTCTACTTGCTTCCTTAGATGAATTAATTGTCAAAGAATGACAAGTTTTGGTTAGCACAAGAGTAGACAGAGAAGTTATTGTGGGCACAGGGACTCTACCACGAAACCAACGCTTCCTACTGAGCACACAGTCTCCTTATGCAACCCAAAACACTTTACTTAGATTTTACAATATAGCAACATATTTTATTAAATATGTATCTAACCTTGTTCCAGATGCCTGAAAATTCAGAAAAGCTGTTCAGAAGATCCAACGCTTTAGTTTTAAGAGATAAAATAATTGTGTTTAGTTGTATCACCACTCTGTTTACATCCTTATGTTCGATGATCTGCTTGTCTAAAGGTTTCAGTGCCACCATCCTGCTGAGTTTGCTCTCATCACCTAGCTCTACAGCAGCAGCTTGTTCAATCTGGCATAAATTAAACAAGAAAAAACATATGTCCCATAGTTTTATTTCTTTTTTTACATTAAGGAATGCCCAACAATGCACACACAATAAGAACTTCTAAGAACAGACAGAAAGCGCAGAGAAAGCATCCACAAGGAGACTCCTTGTTCTTTACTTGGACTTTTACAGAACTATAGTTCTAGTATTAAAGACGAGTTTATAAAAAATTGCCATGTGAAGCTCTATATTAATCATCTTCGAAGGACATCTGTAAAATATGCGTCATATACAACCATGCTGTTTCCTGCTCCTACAAAACTGCTCAGGTCTTCCTGCTTTCTTTAGTATAGAATTACAGTCTATACACCATCTTGGCTAAGGAAACTCCTGGAGGCAGTGGAGGGTTGGCTGCTTGGAAACAAGCAATCAATTCTGCTTGAGGAGACTGAATTCGACGCTCTCTTCCCTAGTTTGTTTCTGAATTATTATTTATTTTCAGGACGTGAATGGGGTTTTTTCATTTAAACGAGCTGATCTGTTTTTCATGTCGGATTGTCAAAATAAGAAGATATTTTTACAAAGAGTTTTCAGCACAGATATACATAGATCTGTGTTTCATTACTGGAGAAGGGTATTAAGGCCATTTGATTAACATTACTGTGCTTCAACACAGTAGTGTACTTCAACAAATTTCAGTTTCTATTTATACTTGAGACCTTCTCAACATTTCATTTAATGCCAGTTAAAATATTCATATTGTATTTACTGTAGCATTATAGGTGCTGTTTGCCACCTGAAAGTTTAACTTAAAACAAAGTTTTTGCCTGGGAAGAGTGATAATAATTTATGCTCAGCTAGTAGTACCTGTGGATAATTCTCACACGTTCTCTACAATATCATCATCATACTTGAATAGTATTTTTAAAAGAGTTTTTTTAAAGCATCTTTTTAATTTTATTATTCAAAACCACCAAACATACGGTTTATGAATTATTGCTCTTATGTTCAATTACTTGGTATAGAGATTAAAAATTAGGCTTTCACTTAACAGGAAGATCCACCAGATTACAAGTCAAGGTATTGGTACAGAACATATTCTTATGAGACTAAGAAATGTTAACCAAAGTAATAAAATTTTTAAATATTTAAAATAAAATACTAACCTGCTGCTGTTTATGGTGTAAGTAAGCAAATTTCCATAGTGGGACGTCTTTTGCTATTGCTAATATGATATTTACTGCTTTGTTTACAGCACTCTGAAAACAGCAAAATATTCACCTTGAGCACATACCTTGAGAGAGATTATGGCAAATAAGAAGGGGAAGAAAGAAAAGAAGAAAAAAGGGATCCTCTAAACAATACCACACTGGAAAATTTATACCTCTGTCTTTACAGGAAATATTCCAATAAGCATGAAGTAGGGTCGCCCAAAACACATTTTGTCAGGGGAA
>NW_010407516.1:23786-25446 GCF_000710305.1 Buceros rhinoceros silvestris | reverse complement strand
TCCATAAAGCTTATCACAGTCCTCATACGATTATGTGGTTTTCAAACAAGAATTTAAGAGAGCTTTATGCACAGTAATCATGAATCATGGGGAGCATAACTTAATTACAGTACCGATTCCCCTTAAACTGTTTAGAAACATAGTTATGTGTTATTACTAATAACAGTTTTCTCACTCACATCAAAATGCCTGGACACAATTGTCTGAATTTGTGATGGTATAGTCTATAATTTATACAGGCAGCTATATAAATTATTATTTAAGTTCTTTTGTCTACAGTATTTTGAAATTATAGTTTGTGGTCTGATTTCTTACTGACAACACCATGAAGGCTGCAAATGAAATCTAAGAATTCAACTACTGATTTTGACGGCAACAATGCTAAATGAATAGTCTACAAATCAACACCATAAACACCTAATACTTTGTGAATAATTTCAGACATCATAGAAGGCTGTAAGTACACGTATAGGAATTTTGCTGAATTAGCATAACCATAAACGAATGTTCAAATTTTTCCACAGTTTAGGGCTTAAGGCTGGTAATATTTTTCTTTGCAATTCATTACTGCAAAGTGCTGACTTATGAAGGACATTTTAAACTGATAACATTGTTCTAGACTCTGAAAGAGTTTAAGGAGACCAGGACTTCAATTCAGGCTGTATCAATGGCATTAATTTTTATTTTTGCATTCACTTTGAAATACTTGCCTCTAAGTAGAGAGTTGTAAAGATGAGTTACTGAGCTTTTAGGAAAACCGTTCCTTCTGCTAGCCTGCGTAACAAACCTGATTGATGGCTTCATGACTTTAGCACCCAATGATGTCACAAACTCAAGTAACTTTCAGTCTTTTTTCCCTTCCTGTTAGTTCTTACCAGATTAAACTCACGTGTGTTATTTTTAAACAATGTATTTATAATCGTTTTACCATGTGCAATCGTTCTGTTACCTGAATATCTTCAAGACTTGGTTGCAAGACAACATTTGGAATAGCCAGTTGAATTTCAGCTTTGAACAAAGGAACCCTCTGTGTCTCTACAAACTTGGTCATGTGATACCTAGAGTCAACAACACGCAAGCGATGTCTTAAGGTCTCTAAGGAAATCTTCATGCCTAAATAAACATAATATTTAATTGAGGTTATATTTTTTACCACAATAAGCTTGGGGAGAAAAAAATCTTTAAATTGTATTTGAAAATGAAACATATCTGAAAGACAGACTCACATCTGACCAAAGAGTCAGTATTCTTCTGACAAAGCTGTCCCATCAGGTTATAGTAACTACATGACAGGCATTCTTGGCAGCGTGTTTTCTGTTTCGTGTCGAGATGTGTACAGGGGTATGAATCCTGATGAGTTAAAGGGAAATTCTTTGAAAATAAGCATGTTATCCAGCATGTAAGTGAAATATCACGAATCTGAATAGGTTATAAAAGGTTTCTTTTTACCCTTACCTCCAGAGTTCTCCCGGCATCTGATTTCAGCCTGTGCTTAAGAATATCTAGCAGTTCATATACAGCGCTTTCCACTTGCTGACTCTGTCTACAAAAGCAACCTTACAGTCACCCATGGGGAATCAACCACAAGGAATACCTTTTGCTGTTTTCCAGGCACATACCCCTAGTCCCACTGCAATGTGAAGAATTGTACATGTAGGGA
>NW_010407516.1:0-23698 GCF_000710305.1 Buceros rhinoceros silvestris | reverse complement strand
GTAGGGAAATCCCCTTATACTTCTGAGCTTATCCCTACTGCCTGGGCATACAGGGAATGGAAGATACTAAGGTATGCAGACTACCAAGAAACCCATTGGTTTCAGACTCTGTTATAACTGATTCAAACTGACTTCACAATAATTAAAAAATAGAAGTTATTTTCCAGCTACAGTTAATAAAACAGGCTTATCACTATGATACAGTGGAATAATATGTGAAACCAGAATTAGTAAATTAAAAATGAAAAAATAAGTAGTAGGTATCTTATTTTGCACAGTGACCATAGAAATCTCTTTGGAGAACAACTAAGCATCAATTCTGCTATAACCTGGAAGTAAGCACAGTCCAAAAAATTTGCAGCACCAGGAGGATGGGAAGTCTTATATTAGCTAGCTAGCATTAAGAATCAAGCAATTAAAATGGGGAGGAGAAGAAAACAACAATGAAATGCTAACATTACATATGCAATCTTACATCTGCTCAAGATCCTTGGCAGTTTCTCCCTGCATCCTGAGACTATCGTTTTGATTTAAACTACTACTCTGTTAAAATAAAATTTTAAAAGTAAACTCTCTATGCATAAAAAAATGTGTAGATAGTCCTTCCCAAATGTGGCCTTCAAATCTCTGCAATGAATAAACCTACCGAGACAGTTTGTGAGCAGTAGAGACAGCAAGCTTTTCTGTCTGTTCCAGGAAAAAAAGCACATCTATAGGTTCATTTTCTGGCAAAATTATCAGAGCGGTGTTTGATGTATCCTCCAGAATTCTTTCAATTCTGCATTCCAGGGTATCAGTTGCTTCTTTGACTACATAGTCCAACTCACTCAGGGTAATATAAACATTCTCAATAACTATGGAAAGAAAAGAAAATTAAAACGAATCATGCAAAATACAGACCACTTAAATCTCATCTTGCTCTACACCCTCCTCTCTGGTATTACAATAAAATGAGGATTTAATGGCAATGAAATATGCAGTTAAGGCCTGGAACCAAAACGTGATGGACTTACTCTACTCTGAAGTCTTTAAATGAAACCATTTTATAATAAATAATACAGTAGCCTTCAAAATATCTCTTTTATATTAAAGAACACTGTAAAGAAAAGGATCAAGAAAATACAGTGGAAAATAGAAAGAATAAAACTGTCCAAAATTATTTTGGTTCTTCTACATAAGTCTACAGGGAAATTCAGTACTTAATAATTGTAATTAACTTACACATTTAATGGCTAAAATTCCTCCAGCCAAGATTACATACTGGTTAAACCAGTAGATTTCTTCTTTCATGTGTTTGACCTAACTTGCTTTGGAAAGAGATAAACTGAGTCCTTTAACAGATACGTTTATTAAACTAAGTCAAAATTACTGTTTCCAAATAGATAAATTCTTTCCCTGTCCTTCACATTTTCATTGCAAAAAAGAAATACTTTACCTGACACCCTTTGTCTTTGTATTTGTTATTACCAGACAATATAATTTGAATCACCAGTACTCTTTCTTAGTGTATGCAGAAAGAAATCGCTACAATATCTAAGACAGAGGAGTGTGACAGTGGTGTCCAACTGCTGATGCTTTAACTGGAAAACAACATCCATTCCTATCAGGAAGATAATGATTGAGGGTGTCTTTTTCTATTGACTAAAATGGACAAATAATTCAACTAAATCGTTGGTTTCTTTCTTTTAATATATAAAACAAGTAGTCTTAAATCCATTTTTCATCTTTTTTACTGAGTTTTAGTCTAAAAGGCAACCATGGGCTCCCACACTTCTACATATTAGATGCAAATAAGGTGCTTAAGACATGAGGGTCATGCACAGTGAGTTCAGCACATTGCTAGCAGTTATTTCGTATACACTGAACCAAGAGTCCAGCATATATTCTGGGCATGCTACACATTGCACATCCTCAAAAAGATATGAGGCACACTCTCAAGAAAAGAATTCCTTCCTGGGGCAATTCCATTCCAGCTACAGCAGCAGGAACAGGAGTTAGCCCAGATACTCTCAGCAACTGAATTTGTAATGTGTCAGTTGAAAGAGGTGAGGGTGGCAAAATCCATCCTTTTATAATACTAATGATTTTCAAAAAATGAGAAGCCAGAAAGCCTCTTTCTTAAAAAAAGAAAAAAAGAAGAAAAAAAAAACCACTAATATATTCAGTTTGTATTTTTTAGCACTCCTCACCAAGTCACTTCAACACAATAACCAATAATGTTTAGTATGATTAAGAAATTCTATCAGATTTCAAGAAACTGTAATTCTGCAGTGATTTTGCTTCCATTTTATCACTGGAGTAAAAAGGCTGTTTATGTGGGAGGCCATAGGAGTGGTAAATGAGCATCACCAGGAAGGGGAAAAAAAGGATACGTCTGGTAAAACAAATGGCTTAACAAGGGTAGTTCTAAAATAGCTGTCAAGCAGCCTGGTTTCATCACCACAGTTTAGAACAGGACACCATTTTCACCTTACTCATGTCTAACTTACTTCCATAATGAAGAGGGAGGGACCTGGCATGTTTTTCCCTCGTATAGATGGAATGCTCTTCCTAAAACTGACAAGGGAAATACCTGGCCAGTACCATCTAACACCATCAATAGTTCATCACTTCTTCTCCAACTACGTACATTTATTGATGTTCAAAGAAGTCCATGAGAGCTGCATCAGGCCCGGAGTAAGGGCATCCTCAACTTGTCCTATGAATGGTTTCATCAGTGGTTTCAGCATAAGAGGAATCCTGTTCAGACACTCTTTAAAACTGATCAATAGATTCTGGAGACTACAAGACATAATCATGTTAAGAATGCATTTAACTCAGATATTTGAAACATACAGAAATCTGGACACATTTTCTTTACTAAGATTTGCAAGTTCTGACCCCACACTAAAAATAAGAACTCTTTCCAGCTCTTCCTAGCTCAAACTAAACCTCTTTCTCTGCATTAACAACAGAACCAGACTGGGGAAATAAGTACCTCCAGTGAAGTGACTGTGATCAATTTAGAGAAACTTTCTTCCAAGGAAAATTAATTACAGTAAAAACCCCAGGAAATTGAAAACACAGTATTTTCGTTCCCTTATCCCTATCGCACAAGACATGGTATGAAATGAAACTGCTTATAAGAAAAGCTAGATCCAAATCACTTAGGACACCAAATCCCAAAGAAAAAGAGGCCAAATTCTGAATCAAGACTTACCAATATAGTTCCATGAAAATGAAGCTACATAATGAAGCTGCATAAACAAGAATTAGAAGCAAATGCAACTCAGAAGTCAGATACATGAGTTCCTTGCAAGAACTACTGCACAAAAAAGTAATAGCGGTGTTTTGTGCCAGATTAAAACCATGACTTTCAAGATCATTGTTACCAACCTCATAGTGAGAACCCATTTGCAATATACCCAAAAGTGTGTTTTCAGTGTTGCTTAAGCAAAGATGTACAGTCTCTGAGCATTCCTTCTTTGCTTAGAGAGTAAGTCTGAAGTCTTTTTTAGAGTAGAAAGTAAGTTCGGATCATTTTTTTATTGCAAATATTTTCTGTACTGTTTTGTTTCTCTTGGATGGTAAAAGTTGGATGGCTGTTGCTTTTTAGAGGACTATAACACAAAGTTTGCCTTGCTCATTAGAAATTTTAGATTAGTTTGTCCTAAAACAGATCCATAGAAAATTAATGGAAAGTGTGGTATTATAAGAGTGAAAGACTGAAAGCAGTAACCATAGAAAAAGGGGAGAGTTGAATTCAAGCTGTTTATGAAACTCTTTGAACTTTGTCCTTTTTTGTCCACTTCTATTTAACAACACTTCTCACAAAGAATGGCTTCTTTAAGACCTATCATCCTTGGTTACTGAGTTACAGAATTAAAAATCAGTATCCCTGAGAACGAAAATAACTTTTCCAACACAGAATATGACTGTTCCAAGAAGCAGAAAGAAATTACTTAAAATCAACAAAAGTTATTCCAGATATTCAACACGAGAGAGCAAATTATGACTTGGGTGATGTATCCTATACAAAAGTTTGGGTTGTGCCTTAATCAAGTGGTAAATTCCAGCTTGTTTTTCTAATTAAAAAAAAAAGCTTTGGATGTTAACTGTAATATTTTGAGTATAATCCCTATGCTATAGTGTATAGATGCCTTGGCAGTACCCAGGAGTACCACAGCTGTACAGTAACAAAACAAAAGCATGTAGGCATTTTCTATAAATGAGACATTTGTGGAGATAGAAAGAACTGCATGTTACCAATATTGCCATGGAAATGCAGGGGAAGGCAAATAAATTTCAATGAAATGCCACCAAATAGAAAAATTTTAATAATTCAAAAGCTTTTGCAACACACACAAATCTAGGGATTACCATTTGCAGATGAAAATCAAATTCAAAACCTGTTCACTCACTCCATTTGATGTCTTTTGATCTGTTCTTCATCTGCACACAAGCCAAAGACAACATCTGGAACTTCAAAATGCATTTTCTTCAGGTATTTTGTTTCATACATCAGTTCCAGCACCACTGGGTCTAAGTTTACAAGAAATTCCTTCATGCACCAGGACAGAGGGAAAACAAGGAACAGAAAATAAGGCAGTAATTTGGTGGTCAAATGTAGTGTGATATAACATATAACAAGATTCAGATGACTAGAGAAGATGTTTCAAATGGATATCCATGTTTCCACACAGATCTTTATCCTCCTCTACAAATATCTGGATTTTCAAAAGTATGAATCAACCAATATCTTACACTGATTTCAATTTCATGTGACTCCTTCACTATGCTCTAACCACCTGGCTCTTGTGACTTCCTAAGTTTAATTCTAGTTCGGCAGCTGCACTCTGTGGAAGTTAATTCATCTTTTCATCTCAGTTTCTCTGTCAGTAGACTAAGAAGAAATGTTGTGAACATTAATCTCTGTACAGTTTTCAGGGAACTAAATGTTATTGAGATGCTAAATAAATTTGAAATCTAGGTTCTAGTTGTCCATTATGGAATTGTTAGTTCAAAAATTGCCACATTTTAACCATAATTTCTCTGCATCTCAGCATAAAAAAATAATCTGAATCAAGAATGGTAAGATTTTCTGTCTCAGTAAGCAGTTTTGAAGACAAATTGAGGAATGAATGCAATTTACTCAGCACAATGATGTTGACCACTACAGAAAAGATCACAATCTAACTAAAAATTCCTTCCTTGACTAAAATTTTGGTTAACATAGAAAATAAAACATGAAAAATATCTAAAAAGATGTAGATAAGTCAAAAATAGATACGCATTTGCTGGGTATCACCTCTTTTATGCTCTGAATGAGGCAGGAGCCTTACTAAGAAGGGACAAGATGAAGTCTGTACCATACATATACGCAAAAAAAAAAAAGAAATCTAATTTAAGTAGTTAATTTTTTTAACCATATTAAGTCTATTTTAATGCTGTGCTGGACTGTCGTTGATATGATTAAAGTAGCACATGTAATACTATACAATGAAACAGTAATACAAAAAATAAATCATATTCACCTTCGTTTCTGGGTGCCTGACAAGTAAGGAAGCACGCAGAGCATTTCTAGCCTGGTCAGCAAACCTGCACCAGGCTCTATGATAAATAAGTTCAAACTCCAAAAGAACTGCAGCCATTTTATTGTAGCTCTTAACAACCTTTTTCATTTCTGGTGTCTGCAATTCAAGGGGGAAAAAAAAAAGCAAGCACCATTTAATCAGTTCAATGATTCTTAACATACCAGAAACACCGTCCAGTAAGCTTTTCCTCACCACCATTAGGAAAACAAAACAAACCAAAATCTTTAAGTTATGCTATTTTAGAGATAAGGGAAGACAAAGAAACATAGGAGTTCAATTGTTGGGAAGTATTTAACTGCTCTAAACAATATAACTCTTTTCCTGATTTTTCCTCCCAGTCTTGCCCATAAAACAGTCTATACTATAACCCACACAAGACATTCAGATCCCATTGAGAAAGATATAAAAATTATATTCTTCCATGAAGCGTGGCTAGTGTTTGAGGTTAAACATCTCAGTTCTCTTCATTACGGAGCACAGAAGATAGAGAGCTCTAAGCTTAGGAATACAGGCAGCAGTGCTGCTATCAGGATGAACGTGAATCGAGCCTCAAAAGAGAAAAAAACCACTGGACTAAGTCATCAGCTTCATGTCTCAAGGGAAGTAACTGTCCTCAGCTGCAGAATAATAATTTTGTGAAAAGGAATTCAAATCCCAGAGCAAACACTGACACCTATCCCATTGGATAAGCTTGAATACAAGTTGCTAGAAAAGTGCACTTAGGAGTATAAAAATAAATCATGTATCTGTTAATAACATGCTTGAAAGCTTAGCATAAATCTTCCTCTGTTAATTTCCAACCTTCAGAAGTGTGGTTTTCTTTTTAAGGAATGTCATTGGATGGTCAATTTTTCTGTATAACTGCTGAGCCCACATAATCTTTCCTGTTACCTAAAACAGAAAAGATATGAGTTATATTTTCATTAACTTAAAAACAATCAAAAAGCAAAGCCTTTTTTCTCTCTCACTTATTTCATTCTTACTGGTGGTATATTACGTGGTATAGGTGGGTTTTCTTTTTGCTTCTGGTAGAGCTGTCGAACAAATTCTAATTCTTGGCTGTACTGGTGAAGGACAATGGTATACTTCTCCTTGAGATCAATATGATTTTCTCCTACTTGTTCCAGCTTTATCAGAAGTCCCAGCATCTGTTCAGTCTAAAAAAGAGGATGGAGCATTTACTGCAATGTTAATAGTTCAGAAGGTCATTGTCCATAAATTGTTTTTTTAACTTATAAGCTATGTAAGTTTGTAAGTTGTTTTCTAAGACACACAGGAGAGTCCATCCTGGCTAGTGAATTTTCCTTCTGTATTTTGTCCCATATAGAAAATATTTACCAAAGTATGAACCAAGAAACTGCTACAACTAGAATATAATAGAATATTTCATTTTTTTCTGACTCTCAAATCATCACCCTTTTCTTCTGCCAACGCATGTGGTAGAACACCTACAACTCTACTCATGCTTCATTAACATATCATGATCAGGGCCACTGACATTCAGGTTACAGACGGCATAAATTATTTCATTACCCTGCCAGCCCAACAGGAATAACTTTGAAATGCAACAGGACATATGGGGAATACCAGGATGAAGAAAGAAAATAAACTTCAGAAAAATAAGGTTATGAAATTGGTAAGGAAAGATGGTACATAAAACTGGCACCAAGTATCAATGAACATTATCTTCCATCACTTCCACAAGGGACTTTTAGAACTTGTAATAGGCTTGATGTCCTCTGACATCATCTCAGGCAGCCACCCGCACAGTACAGAACACTGGCAGTAATGAAGGAGTTCAGTAGGAGCTGTGGCTTTCAGAGCACCAGAACAAGGAGGTTGCATTTGTAAAATTACTTACAGTTACAGTCTTCTCAAACCAGGAATCCACAAATTCTTGTATGGACTCGTACAACACTGCAATTTGGTTCTTAAATTCAAGGTAATCTTTTTCAAACTAGAAAAGGGTAAAAGGAAAAAAATCATCTATGGTGTTGCTTTCATTTCACACAAAATTCTTTCCCTGAAGTTTTTGGGGAATTTGCTTTATCTGCCCAGTACACGTATTCAGCACTGAACTAAAGGTAACAGGAACAACACCAGTAACAAAGGTGTTTACATTCTAAGCAAAGTAAACAAAAAATAAGAAGTGTTAGGTTATCTGATTAAAGTCTTGTCTTCATGTGTACAAAGAGGCACAGAGGAACAAGAACAGGCAGAGGAAACCTAATCAAAGAGAACAAAACACACTCACCGGACACTACCAGCACTACCACAGGAGAGCACTTAACTCACCATCCTGGTATGAAACCCATTACGATGAAGAAACTGGCACACTCTTTAGAGCACTTTACAGACTAAGGGAGGTAAGGGACTTATTACAGTTCACTGGGGAAAAGCATTTTGGGATCGCACAAAGAATATTATGGGACTTAGGGAAGAAATGAAGGCACGGACAGACATAGCTGTGGGAGGAATGAGTGAGGGGAAACAGAGGCACCATGGGATAAAAGGAGTCAGTCACGTGTGAATAAGTTGTTGGTCAGCACCCTTATCTGGCCATACCCTGCGCCTGACCAACACGGTACAAAGAATATTATGGGACTTAGGGAAGAAATGAAGGCACGGACAGACATAGCTGTGGGAGGAATGAGTGAGGGGAAACAGAGGCACCATGGGATAAAAGGAGTCAGTCACGTGTGAATAAGTTGTTGGTCAGCACCCTTATCTGGCCATACCCTGCGCCTGACCAACACGGTCTGTTGTGCACAAGCATGCATATGAGCCTATGTACCAACAGCAAGAGTAGCGGGAGCTTAAAGAGGCCTTATAGGAAAGATGGGGAGAGATGTTTTACTAAGATCTTGCAGTGATAGGACATTGGGTGAGGGTCATGAACTTAAGAAAAAGTGGGGGAGGGGAGATTTAGATTAGACATAAGGAATTAGTTCTTTATTATAAGGGTAGTGAACCATTGGAACAAATTGCCCAGAGAAGTTGTGGATCCCCATCACTGTAAGCGTTCGAGGTCAGGTTAGATGGGGCTTTAAGCAATATGATCTAGTGGAAGATATCCCCATCCATATCAGGGGGGTTAGAACTAGGTGATGTTTAAGGTCCCTTCCAACCCAAACCATTCTATGGAGACCATAGGTCATTGAGGCTTGTGCATCTGTAGAGTCAGCAGCTGGAGAAACTCGAGCGTACTGAGGTCTAAGCATCAGCAACCAGAGCAGGAAAAAATTAATCATAGCAACTAGAGACACTGGAGCATGTGCATTCTGTGTGAGTGTGTATGTTGCACGTAATGGCCAGACAGTACCAAACCAGACTAGGCAGCAAACAGGACAGAAGCATGGGAACCAAGTGCTGGAGCAACCATTAAGTCTGGGGTGGACATTGAAGAGACGTGAGTGGTCTAAGAGTTGGCTACCAGAGGGACCTGGAGGCTCCAGCCAGCTACCAAAGAGATGGTAGGGTCTGAAGGTCAGCTACCGATAAGGTTTTAAGTCCAGACCAACTGGAAGAAATAACTGTTTGCTTGTGTGTGTGTGTGTTTGTCAGAGACCAGGAGAGCAAGGGGATCTAGGGGTCAAGAGGGTATACTGATTGCCTAAGACCCGTTACTGGAGGTACCCATGGTGCATGTGTCTGTGTGTGTGTTTAGGTCTGAATACCAGCAACTGGAGTGGAGCTGTGGGCCTCGAGGGAGTTTGTAAGTCCAGAAAATGGGGAGACTTGGGTATTCAGGGGCCAATTGTTGGATAGACTGTGTAAGGCCAGCTACTTGATGGATCCATGCATATATATTTGCTACTAACAGGCTTTGCTCCTGCTCAGTCAGAGAGGTACAGGATGAGGCCATTAACACAGCCTGCAATGGTGTGATTGCTGTGTTTTCAGTCTCTGTTGAGCTGTGTGGCCAGACCTATGTAGAAATGTATTATGTGTATGTGTGCACCTTCAAACTTCAGGTACCAGTAATTCTCTTTCAGAAAAGAGCCACACATTGAATATAACAGAAATGTAAGCCGTCATCCAGTTAGAAGAAAGCCAAATGTACTCCAGAATTAAATATTTAAGGGAAGTTCCTGACAGTTGCAACGTACGGTTCAGGAAGGCACTTACTCTCCATAAGTCAACGTTTTACGTACTTCTATTGTGAGGCTACGAATACTACTTGCTTTGTAGGCTACAGCTCCATAAAAGCAGCTCAATTCCAGCATGTGCAGGATGTATTAAAACATGAGTCTGAAGTACCTGAAAAGTCACTTTCGTCTTTACCACCCTGCTCAGTGCTGGGGGTGATATCATTCACTTCTTCTCTCAAAAGTTTATCTTTGCTACCTTCACTATAATACTACCTTTACTTATTCCACTAAGTATTTTCAGTAACACTGAAAAACTCTTGCAATAGATAAAATGTTTTTAATGCATTGACGTGCCTGAATTAGTTTTCAGTTGGCATTTCAAAATAGATGCATCTAAAAAAAAAGTTTAGTAAAAGTTGTGTATGGCATTACCAGTCACACAAAACAGTTCAGCAAAAATTAACATTAACATTTGAAATAAAAGCCAAATTTACCCAAGTACTTTCAGATTGTATTAAAAGATATAAAAGTATTATTATTACAGCAAAATACTATATGCATTGTTATAAAATGTAATCTTCTTTGCATAACTCCAGTGAAAAGCAGAGAATTAAAGGAGTGACTGTCAGAGAAGTGCTGAATGTACACACCTCTTTTTTCCTGTGATCCAGAACATCATACTGTTTGGATTTGGTGTGTGTAGCAATGCTCTGGTAATGAGTACTGATCTCTTCAATACCTTCTATTTTTATACGCTGGAGCTTTAAAAGGCTTTCCATAATATTGCTCATATCTGAAATCTTCTCCAAACGTTTACAGAATGTATCAAATTTTCCAAATATGTAGTTTTCACTAGCAATAAAAAAGCAACAGAGGGATTGTTATGCAAATCTATTTGTGATAAATTTTTTTCTGTTACCCACATATATTCTAACATAACTGCTACAAAGTTGCACATTAAAAAGTCTTTGTTGTAATAATTACAACTCAAGGAAAAACCATTTTAAAGTAATGTATATAAACCAGAAAATGCTTAATCATTATATATGTCAATCAAAAGCCTTTACTATATTTCACAGGAATTACTCTTTTAAATAAGACATCTGCAGGACATCAAAATGTGAATGTATGATACTAAGAAATGCCCTGTGCTTTAAGTGCCAATACAAGTACAACTCCCTTTGGCATTGTAATAGACAAACCAGCCCAAACCTGGCTAATTTCCCCTGTATTACTTTCACTTATATTTATGACTCAGATTTATTGGGATTTCAGACCATACCTAAATATAGGTATTGAATTAACACAGCCATTAAATCCCGTGAAGTTCCCTTGGACATCTGCTAAATCAACAGGTGACTGGCAAAAACCTGCCATTGGTTTATTCCTGAATTAAAAAAAAAAAAAACCAAACTCCTGCAAGGCCATGTTCTGATTATAACACATACGACATTTTAAGAGAGTATTTACATTTTATGCTAGCCAGTAGATATAGTATCATCTAATTTATGAATTGTATAAATGAATATGATTCAATATTAGAGTGAATTACGTACCTGAAATCGAATTGCCTGTCACTTCGATTTTCTTTTAGCTCCTTCTTAATTCTCTGAAAGGATGTTTGGTACTGTTCTTTGAGGGAAATGCATTGTTGTATCCTCTTTAGCAATTCTTGCCTGAGGAAGAGAGCACAGAAGACAGAAAATCATCCTAACGATCTCTTCAGATAAGTATAAATAAAATTAGAACATTTTAGTCAGATACGCAACCTTGCAAAATAAGAACATAAAATTACACATTGCCTGAAAAATATTCAAAATATGAGGATTACATTAAAAGTTTTTGGTTTACATTTGTAATATATATTGGATATTTTTAGTTTAGGTTTTACTGTCATGAAACCAAAACTTTCACAGCACATTTCAAACACGACTTACACCAGGTAAACCCTGGCTACTGAATGCCCGCAGTTCACTATTTCTCATCTTTTGTATACAGGGTATAGCTGATAGGTTCTCCTTTTGTTTCTTTGTTTTTTCTAAGCAGACAGGATTGCAGAGGTATTTTTCAGACTACAGAAAGCATGAGGAAAGTCCTGTTTCTTTAAAAAGATTCACCAGGAGAATCTTGGTTCCTATGGCCACAAATAGCTACATCTTATCCACAGTCTTATACCCCACAGTACTACTGTACATGAGAGAAAATAAATAAGGTGTGGAACTTAGACATAACCCAAGACTGTTGCTCCACTTTGGCTTTGTCTTTTGTACTCCAAAAGATCATTGGGAATTAAAATTACAATCAAACTTTATAGATTGAAACCACTAATGGGGCAAAGAGAAACTTTTGCAGGGACAGCAAGAGCAAATAAGTAAATGAGAAGAACATCTCAAAAATAAATTCAGCTAGAATAAACAAACAAATATATTCTACCTTTACTTACATTAAGTCTTTAGAATAAACGTAGCCAGTAGTACTCAATTGATTACAAGTAATATCTGAAAACTTCCCTTTACCCACACCAAAATACAGGAAGAATCCAAATTATTTGTTAGATTTTCTTGTATGTCTCCTAGCCTGTTACCTGTGTCACCTTTGACTTGGCTGGAATTTAAGCACAGGCATCCTGACGATGTATGTCTTGATCAAGCTTGTAAGACCTTTACTTTCTCACTTCAGTAACCATAATCTTGCTCCAATTATACTCTTTCAAGAGACTATTTTCTAGTTGAAAACTTTAGATGTCATGCTCATCTTAACCTGTCTCTACGGTTTATCCCTTCTCTTTTGCAGGAAAATAATTGGCTTGTTCTTATAGTATGTGCTCTTCCTAGGCTATCTCCACTTAACTTCTCATCCTTCAGATATGCTTGTTCTACCAGTGATGTAAGAATTCACCACCCGCTTGTTAGGTTTCATACAAACATCTGTGCTTCCTCTTATGCTGTATGTAGCACTTGGGAGCAGCTCCTTGCAAGTAGCCATGGAGCAGCTAACTTGGCCCTTCCTTGAAATGTCTCCTTTAGTTCTCCTGGCAGTAGTGCTTACAAAACATCCAAGGGCATCACAAGGTTTGCTGAAAACACTGTTGTTCTAGGTGACCAGTACTGCATGACTTCGGGTTTTACTTCCTCCGTCTCACCATCCACTTCTGTTTTAGATTGCAAACTCCTTAGAGATGGGGCAAACTTTTTGTTCATTTTCTCTACAGTGCCTAACATTTGCTGAAAATCAGCAAATGCTGGTTTGCTATACTTGCTATACTAACAGCTGTAACAAGAACAATAGAAAAGAAGTACAAAACTAGACTTAGGTATGTACAACTGAATTGTGATTCTTTTCCTGGTATATATTGTATATATTGTCCCCTTCTTCAAACTGACTTTCCTGTCCACTAACAGCAAAATACAAATCTTAGATGGAATTTTGCTATGAAGAACATTATCTCCCAGTCTCATTATTTCATTATTATGAAGAACATTATCTCCCACTCCTAATTGCTCAGGTATGTTTTGGTCTAAGAAAAAGCCACGCGAACAAAATATAGAGTGTTGTATGCTGATATGCTTTATATGCTTTTCAATACCAGTTATTTTCACAACACATAGGAAATTTGTTTTTGCAGAGTACTTAATTCCACACAAAATGAGTAGTCACAAGCTTAAAGTTAACATGGGAATCAGTGCCTGGTAGGAAGACAAGGGGCTACTTAAATTTACCTTTTAATAATCTTTATTACTAATCTATAATTTTATTTCCAGTGTTAATAAAAGAAGATGAAATTATTAAAATTCTATCACCTGTCCAGATCCCAGATTTTCAAAACACCTTCACATAGATATGTCTTGCATGTGTTTATCATTTGATTGGTGATTTTAAGAAGAAGAGATGTCACGCGGTCTGAAGTGTTGTAGTATGGTGATGTATGGTAGATCATACAGACAGTATTCATTAAACTGGGTACATGTTCCATCATTGTTACCTACAATAAGAAAAAAAGGGAAAGTCAGCAATTAAAATTTCCTAAAAATTAACACAACAGAAAACACGACAGCTTTGGGAATATGTTTGTGAGCGGATAATCATCTTTTTCATTGTAACGTATTGTTCTGGTAGACACCTCATTATGAATTGGACCATCCCATTCATTTTCAGGAACCTAACACACTATGACAAAGAGGAAAAAATGGAAATGGGTAATGAATAAATAAACAGGTCTTCTTCCAGGGTGGGATTTTCCAGAGGAAAAACAGGGGCTGTACTCTTTTTAGCCACAGCCTCTAGTACATGAAAGTCTGCTTTGCAAAGGATTATGCTGCCTGAGGAAAAGAAGTCATACACTGCCACAGAAGAGCTGGCCTGCTGTAGGAAGGAGGAGAAGAAGAAAGATGGTGTTTGCACATTTTGCCTACAACAGAAGAGAAATCCAGAAGAGAGAGACAAGTCTCCTGTCTCTCTTACTGAGGATACTGAACCTTCCCACAGAAAGATCCTACAGAAATGCATGCAAGCCAGATATACTGAGAACCCAGAACAAGACACAGTGACAGGTCTAGAAAAGGATGAAGGAAGTGCGGTATCTGAAAGTCAAGTTCAGTATGACAGAACAGTGATTATTTGCAGAAAAAACAAAACAAAACAAAACGGTGCAAAACAGCATAATGGATTCAAACAGAGTTCAAGCTTTAAACATAATATTTAGAAAAATTGTAATTACGTGTAAATCTTCTGATTTCATGTAAGCTTAGTCAGTTTTACTTGGTGGCTCCATTTTCAAAATTCATGCTCTCACTTAAAAAAGGAAAATCTAAGACCCGCATGGTCAGGAAAACAAGTTTTATCATTTTAAACAGGAAAACAGTAAATATGTACTATTTCCAAGAGAAACAACTTTAACATTTAAAATAAGTGGAAGCTGCCCAATTACAGCTTAACTGAAGCCTTTTATGAAGATCATTTTATGGTATTTGCATTAAAACAATCATGAGTAACTCCTAACTGAAGCATGGAGACAGGAAGAGGTACCATATATAAGGCCCAACCTCACAGACAATTCAGCATGGTATTAGGTTTGGAAAAACATAATCTTCTGCTCATTTTTCTCATGCCTTTCAATTATCTTCTGGAATGACAAAAAGTATTATCTATGACTTATGCAAAACCTGTAAACTCGGTTCACTAATATCAAAGGGGTTAATCCACTAATCATTAAGAATAGAAGTTAAATACTGGAAGGAGAAATATTTTTCTTTCAGCAGCAAACCCCTTTACTCTGTTTTCTGAGTTTCAAGTTAAGTGTCTTCAGAGCACTACTTACAGGTGAAGCTTTGCTAAGTGGACCAAAAAATTTTTCCAATGTATATAAATATCTCACATTGTCTTTAGCTTCATTGGCAGCAATTGTTATATTACCATCCTGAAGGAAGAAAAAACAGAAATAGAATTAATACTATGGAAATTTACTGAACAGTGTCTTCCTCTTCTACAGTGGATGCTACTAGAAGACTGTGATTCCATCTTGGAAACATTTTCCACATGTATTTCTTTACATAAGAAACAACTGCTTTTACATGCAAGAATTGGTAAGAGCTACCTGGCAATCAGCAACTTTTTGGATGTGATTTACAGGAACCTCTTACTTAGACCCCCAAAGCTTTGTCTCCCTGATGGAAGTAGAACAGTGTAGGTTTTGTAATCCAACTTACATTTTAGAATGGTTTTAACATGGTACCCATACTACAGAACTTAGACAAGATCCCTGAAATGTACCAGAGTGTTTCCCATCATTTTTCAATAAATACTTGTTAGGGAAAATGAGGTCACAGCTAATGCCTGTATATCCTTCTGCTCATGATAGTTGGAACCACTCAGTACTTAGGAGGCAATTCTGTATGAGGAAAGAAATCTAGGTCATCAACCTTGGCTTGTACTGGCTCTGTACAGACACTCTCATCCAAATTCCATTTACCATAGAAGTCTGCAAACATGTTAAGCAGAAAAGAAAAAACTCAGAAAGGTGACACTGTTTTCCTGATCTATTTTGAAAACAGGAGAATACCTTCCTAAGTGCTAGGAGATCTACACTAGTGTTTTGGAGGGGGTGTGTCTGATTGGCTGTACGTGGTCTACAGCTTATTTTCTGGCTATGCTACAGTTTTGACTGGTAAGTTGATGCTACAGACATCCACTTACTGGAAGGAGCAGCTATGCTACAAAAAGCCAGATGTCAGTAATTCTAAAAGCAATACGATGAACTTTCAGACATCTCTACAGCTGGCCGGCACAGGGTACAGTCAGAGAGCAACAGAAAAATGTTGTATTGCTGCATTGCTCTACTTTTGCACAACCATTCTGCCCACTATGTTAATGAAAGACTCGTTACAGAAGCATTGACTCCAAGTTTTCTATTTAACTTCAAAATCGTCAGTGTTAAATGTTTCGACAAACGGATAATAAACAACAGTACAAAACCAGCATACACACTCAAAATTACTTCTAGCATTGCGTTCAGTTCAGTTTGTGTGTTACAAATACAGTACTGTACTCATCTCAAACTTTCACTAAAACATAGCAATTACCAGCTCTTTCCACGGCTTTAATGTCTTTGATCTTGCTGCCTGAAGAATACTTATAATTTTCTTTACTCTTGAACTCTTGATCTCCTCTAAAAGGCTTTGAAGAAAGAAACATGTTTAATACTCTCTTTGGAACAAAAACTAACATTTAAAATATATATTTTTTAGACTCTGTGAGAAATAATGCAGAGATTTAACCTGTTAAATGACGACATTCTTGTCTTCCAGTGTTCCAGCTCTGCAGATGGACCAATGTCATCAGCTTCTCTTCTCATTTGTTCACTCTCCACTAAAACTTGTCTGATCTGTTTGATCCAAATCATGACCACTCCTTCAAGTTTCTCAGTGACCTCTGCGTTACTGCCTTCAGAATCATAGAATGGGTCAGTCTCATAAGTACCAATAAATAAATACAGATTTCTAACTACAGAAGTGAAATGCTCTTATCAAACATAAGCTGAGTATATTCCATGTAAGCTGAGTATATTCAAATCACTGACCAACAACAGGAAAAGAATAAGACTGTAACAACAAGGCGCACACCGGTACAACTTTTATCTCCGTACTCTACTATTACTGCATATCTATCTCTTAGAATGGAAACAGTTAAAAATGCAGTGAGTTCATAAGGGAAAAAAAATACAGCGATGCAGTTTTGGGAGAACCGTGTTTCAGAGGTCCAAGAAATACATCAACTATTATGTCTATATTTTTCTGCTTGTATTTCATAAGTAAAGGCTTACTTAACATTTCTTTCTCTGTCACTGCAGCCTATTCCACATTAAAAGCATGACGTAACAGACGCCATTATTAACAGTCACAAAAAGTCACAAAAAGCCCCTACAATTTATAAGTCAGCACATATTTTAGATTACCCTGGCAGCTGAAAGACTCCAGTTCACTTGGTGCATTATATTTAGAACTCTTAGAGCTTCTCCTGCTAAATGGATCTAAAGAACTTGTCCAGCTACATAACATTATTGCCTCATCTTAAGAGTCACTAGTTCTTCTGCAGAAGCTGTCCTGCCATAGGCTCATGTAGGGTTGAGAGGGATTGCAGAAGTATTGACTGGTTTGGCATTATTTCACTCTGAAAATCTATGTGGTGATAAGAATGGTGGAAAGCTACTGTTCAAAGAGACAAAACTACTCTTTTTCTTACATATACATGTATGTATATATATAAATTTTTATAAATACATTTTGTCTTGACTCACAGCCTCAAAGCCAGACATAATATTGGATAGGATTTCCCCAGTATTGAAGAAAGTGTCGAGTATACACACTAGCATATACACACTAGCATATACACACTAGCATATGTATATTTATATATACACACGTGTATATATGTATAGTATATACTATGTATAGTATATGTATATACACACTAGTAGCTTCACTCAGCAGCTACTTGGTGCGAACTAGGAGGAACACAGGCCCCTGTGTACATAATATGTCAAGGAGCTACCTAATCCTTTAAGATTTATGAATTAAATGATGGGCAAATGATTGATGATTTTATGCCTACACAGTCAGAAACCTGGCAAGAGGAAACAGAAAAATACATATAGCTCAGGGAAGAATTAATTTTTCAAAGTAATTTTTTACTAAAGACATAACATTTATATTATAAACAGCATCATTGTGTTTGCTTTGTTGTAGGAATTACTCACCTGCAGTTATGTAGTCGGATGGGTTCCGTAAGTTGCTGACATAAATATCAATATCCGCTTTTGTGAGCTGAATTTTGTCTTCTATATTCTGTCTTGATGATGACAAAGCACCCACAAATTTATCCACTGAATACAGAAAGTCTTGTATCTGGCTGTTCTTCAAGCCTTCTTTCACAGCTCCCCAGTTCTAATTATTTTATGATTTATGCGAACAAACAATCAAAAAAGTAAAATGAGGGTCACACTTTCCTTCTGTTTTTTGAACACAAAAGGCATCTTATTTTTCATTAGAAAGGTATTTGTTATTCATGGCGGTATATCAAGATTTATCAATATGGTCTTTAAAATACACTCACCTGTACTATAACATAAATACTTTAAAGTGTGCATTGATTTAATTACTTTGCAGACAGGAAGAGACAAACAAGCAAGATGCTCTCAAGAAATAAAAATGTCTCCCTGCTCTCTTGTCTTCACATTTAATTGTCTTTTTTTTCAGTCTGACTTGGTGCTCTCTGAATAGAGAAAACAGAATCTAATCACCCTTTCTGCTCCTGGGTGAATGATAGCCACTGACCATGTACTTCTGGAGGCAACAGAACCAACGGTGATGCTTTATGAGTGCCACAGAACAAGGACTCCTGAAAGAAGCTGGGTTCTTGTAACAAAGCGCTTGCTGCCCATGCTCTATAATAAAATCATGGACCAATCCCTTGTGCTGCCAGAGGGACTTGACACTTCTTTCAATCCAGGCTTAATGTAATTTTAATTAAGTCATCCCAGTTTTACCTTAGTACTGCTGCTATGCAATGTTCTCCTTTGACATGAGCATTACAGCTGGGGTGATTGCTTGAAAATAATAACTATATGAAATTCAAACAGATATACAAATTGCATGACTCCCATAAAGGCCTATATTAGATTTATATCTTTTTGTACCCTCTGCTTTATGTTCAACTGATGCATAAATACTTGCCTTAACCCCACATGTTCTTCAGAAAAAGAACCAGCTATTTGCTTACCTGTTGGGATTTAAGTGCTGGTATCATTATTTGGGTCAAGAAAAATTCCAGGCCCTGAAGGATATTTCCATTTGTACAATCAAGTACGCCAAAATTCACCTCCTTTGGGAAGAAACAAAAATTAGCAGAGCGCATGTTTGCTTCTGCAACATTATACGATCTGAGTGGAATTCAGACACGGGGCACACATGTATACAGTCCATAACTACCTAGGTTCCATGAGGATACTGCTCCCCAGCTACTGAATTTGGACTGGACATAGACTAAAATTCAGCCAGAAATTTCATTACTTGCCCTTAAGGCAGAAGTCAGTCCTATATTGTAGCAACACTCCAGCAACCAATTAAAATTAATCATTTAACATCAATACATTAATTAATCTTAAGACTACTATACATTTATAATTCTCTTTTAGAGAAACAGTGTGATGAATAACAAAAAATCGTGTGGATCTGGTGTTGAGGGACATGGTGTAGGGACCCTGGCAGTGTAAGGGTAACGGTTGGACTCGATGATCTTTGAGGTCTCTTCCGGCCGGATGATGATTCTGTGAAGAAGATCTGTACAGCATGACAATGAGCACATCAGAATTTTCGAGAACATGATTTCAGGCTTAATACATTTTGTCTTTCATGTCTGTTCTTAGCTGTTAGTATCTGAATGCTCTTCTATTGAAAATATTTCCTAAGAACACAAGTATATCTTAAAAGGCTGTTACAGTCCTTTTCTTATACACAACTAAATCTACTATTGGCAGAAGAACGTTACTCTAGTTAGTTTCAAATGCAATCTTTTTTGAAAAGTTTAGAAGATACAGTCATTTAAGTGCAACATTTCCATAATTTAGGCTCACTACTTAAAAGAAAATCTGGTTTAGGTCTTTAATCCCTATTGCCATTAAAATTTATATTTTAATGGCTGATTAATAATGAGTTTTTTATTTTTATTTTTAATAATATTGCAGTAGCTAGTTTCCAAATCATTAGAACATTTCTTTATCATAAATATTTATTCAGATGAGAAATAACTTCTTTTAAACACAGAACTAGACATTTTCGTAAAAGCACTCTCCACTTCTGATTCCAGCCGCGTGAATAAAGGTCTAAGACAAATGCTGCATGATTTTGGTCTGACCTGGGAAACATTCAATGCAGTTATAACTTTATCTGATGTTCTTAGGAAAAATGCACAGGTTCCTGTAAAGTCCTGTAAAATGGACAAAATGCATACAGTTAAAAAGAATACACATCTACAGTAAAAGTTATATACTTAACAACTTAAAGATGTGATGAAAACAAAATTGTAAAACAATAATTAGTCAAAAAGGTAGTGAATTGTTTGCAAGATCTTTGAAAATCTGTTCCCCTCAAATTAAATACTGTTTTTTCTCCATCTGACACAAGAATGTCTAAAATGCCCTTCTGGGCTGACCAGTCCAGTATCACATCTCTAGTAAGAAAATGCACTTCAGAGACAGCCTGCAAGCTAGGCTGCTTCCTGGGCTCCATTCCTCTTGTATTCTCTGATCACCTGCAACTGTTGTATGAGTGCTGTTAGATTACATGCTCCTATACAATCATTTTAGTATTTATTTATGGACCTATCTATGAGATTGTCTAAGCCCTTTCTGAATTTGCCAACATAAATCAACCGAAAGAAATTACAGCTTTCAAATATTTAAAGTAGTTTTCATAGATACTTAGACCAGAATGGATCATCTTAGAATGACATTTATTTAATTTTTTAAAAAGGAAGCCTAAAAGATTACAAAAAACTTATGACCCAAATACTTCTTAACATGTTTTTTCATCTTTTCAATGGACTGAAGTAATGTAAAAGTTTCAACTCAGCATGCAACAATGCTTATTTTTAACCTATTAAATCTAATAATAATTCCACTAAAACAAATTTGAAAAGCCATTCCAATTGGTCCAATTGGCAAAGGAGTGAAAGAATTCTTCAGTTATGTCTTTTCTAACATAACACGGTTAATATAAGCTCATTGGGAAAAAAAAAAAAAGACCACACCATGACTTATTCAAAGAAAATTATATATGGTACACCAATTCCCCCCAAAAGAAATGGAAAGAAAGAAAATCAGAAATCTCAGTGATCATTTTGAATATCTTGCTGAATAATGCTTAGACATTACAGTATGTTTTTCCAATAGTTTACTTTTCAAATGTCATCTAATGAATTTTTCAACCATACCTCAGCAGAACCCATGGTAATAAATAACTTCTTCTGAAGCAAATTGTTGGTTGACCCATCTGACCTCAGTGATGCATTTGACTTCTGTTAGCAATAAAATTATAAATAAGAGGTTAATAAAATAGAATCTATTATCACACAAACACCTCATCCTGTTTGAATATGTGAATTACAGCTAAGCTCATTCTGAATCAGCTAGTAATTCCAAGATAGAAATAATGAGGTTGGCTTTATCTGGAGAAAAAGCTTTGCATGAGCCCCACAATCTCCAGCAAACAGTTTCAAAGCCCTATTCTTTCAGAAGAAAATCAAACAAGGGAGAAAAAAAAAATCTCAGAAAATATAATGAAATTAAATCTGAGATATTTCCTAGAGCTCAGCTTCCTCTGTGGAAACAAATTGGATGTCTCACAGAAAGAGTCATGTGCCTGGTCTGCAAAATCATAATGTAATTGCGAGCAGGACTCAAAAGCAACACCATTAGATCCCACCAACAATGCAATGTGTTTAACCATACATCACTCTGAAAAACTCACTCCAAGAAGCCTTGCTGTCATAGGTCCCTCCCCACTGAGATGCATCTACAACGTCTTTGAAGCAACAAAGAAGTTTAAACTTAATAAAGACCTGCCTCCCTCTAATTTTCTGTCATGCACTTTGGAAAATATTCTGTTGAAACTCAGAAGAATGTAACAGAAAATAATATAGAAGAAGCCTGCAGGTATATTTCTCTTTCAAGTTGAGGAGAAGCCTCTTCCTAAAAAGTCAAATGTTCATCTCCTTCCAGACTAAATGTATGATGTGTGGTACAGAGTGGCAGCTCCCCACTTCCACCTGAAATCAGCATCTTCTAATCCCTATGCACAGTCTCAAGTCAACATCATGCACCCAAGCTGGTGAAGAGAGATGGGCAGCACTGAAGGAAGGATCTTTGAAGATTCTTGGTAAGAACATGCCTACTAGATTAGGCTAACGGTCTGCCCTGACCAGTGTTTTGTCTCCAAGAATGGCCAAAAATGGATAACAGGTCAAGCACTTATAATACTGTCCCTGAGTAATTGCCAGTTCTCCAAGACGTCTGAAACCAAACTGTTGATAGAACAGTCAATAGGATACCTTGACTCATCAGAATGGGGTGGAAGATGCTAGAGATAGCATTCATACTTTCCATCAAGAACATTTATTTTTATGCTATGATACTTTGCCACAAAATCTTCATATTTTTATGGCTAAAAAGACCAAAAACAAAACAAAATTAAATGCAGAAATGAAATGCTTTGCTTAACCTGAGCTGGGCACTTATTTCTGGCTTGTCAGTTAAGGAAAAAAAATTACAAGATTTTAGTTTCATTTTGATTTAAGTCAGAGAACAACACATACATCCCAGAAAAGTGCACGCACAGTCCCAATGAAAGGAAGAACTGATTAAACTGTTTTGACAGTTGAGCTGATTCTGTGCTTTGCAAAGTCTCTAAGCAGTTCCAGCAACACTTCAAAAGTTCTTTTAACTTATCTAGGTTATAATGAATCTGTAACTCATTCTTGCACTTAACTGATGATCAAGCATTATCAATTAGGCTTTCTCTCCGACAAGCCAAAAATACCACCACATGGTGACTTAGCTCACCCTAACATAGCTCCTCAGTGACATAACCTGAAAGTACTGAGAAAGGACTTCTGCAGTTCAAGAAGCCCACAATAGTCATGTTTGGCAATTTCAAGGTCTCTTGGCACCTTCTGATATCATACACTCACTGGAAGCTGAAAAAAAGATTTTATTTTTTAGGAAGAGGATGCTGTTTCTCAAAATTGAAAGGGAAAGAAATGTATCTTGGGGACTACATCTACCCTATTTCTAGTTCTAGTTTTCCAAGCTTAAGACTATTTTCCACAGAATGGGACAGACCTGAACGTGAAGCCACCTTAATTTAGAAAGAAATTGCACCATTTTTCACCCTCTTGAATCAGTGCTTTGTCCATACTGAAGTTTGTGCAGTTCAAACAAAAAAGTGAAGATAAAATGGTTCTTATACAGACAGTTCCCCCATTCGTGTAATACTCATGTTAGATAATCTAGATTTTTAAACTCCGAATACTGTGAACACTTTGCCTCAATTATCTTTATCATTTTTGAAGTCTGGATTTTTACTTCACTTGGCCATTTTTAAGTTTTCTTTTGTGAAAACAAGATCAGTATCCCACCATGGCATAGGGCAATCTCATGTTTTCGTGTGAGCCAAGATAGCAGTATCTAAAGAATGAGATCCATTCACGTTGGCATGCATGGCAAAAAAATTTATCTGTTAAGATTTTCAGAATTTTGCAACAGTCACGTGATCTTTTTAAAAAATGCAACTTTGCTTTTGCAGAAGTAATAACAGAAACATACCTGCAATACATCTTGATAAAAGAAGAGCAACTTTTTAAGTCCACTAGGGGCAAAGAATTGTTCTATAAGTTGAAACTAAAAATAAAATGACAATTGTAGTTAATTGTGAAGTAGTTTCAAAAGACTAGAAATTTTGTAAATATATTTAATAATAATAATTT